>NW_024582430.1:2008138-2025096 GCF_018398535.1 Haplochromis burtoni
TGAGACATTCTCGCAAAAAAAATCACAGTTTTAGTAACGCAGTAACTACAGGAAAGTAACAGTAATCTAATTACCGTTTTTGCAATAGTAATCCCTTACTTTACTCGTGACTTGAAAAAAGTAATCAGATTACTGCCCATCTCTGATTACCGGAGGTTCCCAGAAGGTTGCCAGTCTTGTCTCTAGATCTATATGAATCTTCACACATCCAAACTGACAAGTGATGATGTCACAAACCTCGTTAAACTTCTTTTCTCCGATCAGGATAAATGTTTTTTTGACTCTGCCCTGTAAGAAATATTTGCCTCAGAGATCATAGAAAATATGAAAATAGCAACATAAAAATGGTAAAATATTACATTTAACAGCATAAAAATATAAAATACACACCCAGAAAAACTATTTTATTCTTTTACTTTAGAAAGAATAATAAATTATGAAAGTTTCCAGTAGCAGGGACAGAAGTAGGTTCAGGGACATGGTGTAGTTTTGTCAGCTGATAAGAATGATCATCATTTTAGTTTTATTTTGATGGGAGTAAGTTTTGTCATTTAGGCACCAAAAAAAGGCCAAAAGAGTTTTTACCCAGAGCAACAAAATCAGTGTACCATGTGCAAAAAGCCTAAATGCACTCGTAGTGGCCCCAGTTTGGATCCTTGAGGAACACCCAGGTTAAATAATAATTTATTTCAGTAGATCTCTTTCTTGTTGCTGTTCTTGAATTTTTGATGTTATTTTTGTTTCTGCCGCTGTATGTCAGGGTGATCCGAACCTCAATGTACCTGCTGTACTCCCTGCACATCAACGCCTGCCTCTTCTACTGGGGCTCCGATTATGAAGGACTGGGATCCACCAAGTGGGTCTACAACGGAAAAGGCAACGCGTAAGAATTCAGATTTATATTTTTGCAATAAGAAGGGTTCAATGTTAACGATGTGAGACTGATTCTGTCTGTTTCTGGATGTCAGAATGAGGAAGAAAGAGGAAATCTGAATATAGAAGAGCCATAACTGTTTGCTCTTCAACAGGGCAAACAGACTGTATGGCAGTTACGTCATCTGTAAAACTGCAGCAGTGTGATCGTGCTTCATTTTCACTGTGTCTGATTTGGTTATAGTTGCAGCTCAGACATCAGTGGACAGATCTACTAACATCAGGGTCACCGACTTATTGTAACAAAACCTTTTATTCACTCTGTAATTGACAGGAAATTTCTGATGTGAATGTGTTATACTGTGTCTCTGATCCACAGGTTAGTTTGGCCTCACAGCTGTGGCTGGGTTATTGATTGAATTTACCCATATAATTAAATTTTAACACTCACAGATTCGTCAGCTTTATGTTGCATTTTGCTGAAATCCTTGAAGGAATCAAAACCCAGTAGAAGTTTGAATTTTAAAATGTTCTAGGTTCTTCAAATCAGGTTAGAATATCTTAAAAGTGCATTTCCACTAAACTAAAGCTGAAGCTCTTCATGAATCGATGGACTGTTTTCATTCCTGCAGGTACATCCGCTGTTACTACTTTGCCGTGAAGACGCTGATCACCATAGGAGGACTGCCCGACCCAACCACTGTCTTTGAAATCTGCTTCCAACTCATTAATTACTTTGTTGGCGTCTTTGCTTTCTCCATCATGATCGGTCAGGTCGGTAAAACCACCATTTACAACTCTGCTTCTTTTTGGCCATCCATGACCTCACGTGGTTCCGCCCCCTTTGATTTTTGGTGCAATGTGTCAGATGAGGGATGTAGTTGGAGCAGCGACTGCCGGGGAGAACTACTACCGTGCCTGTATGGACAGCACGGTTAAGTACATGACCTCCTACAACATCCCTCGCGAGGTCCAGAACCGCATCAAGACCTGGTACGACTACACCTGGAAGAGCCAGGGCATGCTGGGTAAGAAATGTCTGAGAGAAGCTGTCTGAGACCTGGTCCCTGAACGCCTCGTGTTGAGTTCAAAGTAACACTGAGCATTGTGGTGTCCCGTGTGCAGATGAGCAGGAGCTTCTGATCCAGCTTCCCGATAAGATGAGGATGGACATCGCCGTGGACGTTAACTACGCCATTGTCAGTAAAGTCGCCCTGTTTCAGGTCAGAAACGGCGAATAAAAAATAAAAACATTTTTATACACATGAATGCATAAATATGTGTGTGTGTGTGTGTCTCAGGGCTGTGACAGGCAGATGGTGTTTGACATGCTAATGAGGCTCAAGTCTGTCGTGTACCTGCCCGGAGACTTTGTTTGTAAAAAGGTAAGAACGCACCTGTCGAGCCGGCAGAGGTGTTACTGAGCTGATGGTGACACAGACAGTGTGTGTGTGTGTGTGTGTGTGTGTGTGTGTGTGTGTGTGTGTGTGTGTGTGTGTGTGTGTGTTTCAGGGGGAGATCGGCAGGGAGATGTACATCATCAAGCAGGGCGAGGTTCAGGTGGTGGGCGGTCCTGACCTGCAGACGGTGTTCGTCACCATCAGAGCCGGCTCGGTGTTTGGAGAGATCAGGTCAGAGCTGCTTCCCGTCATCCTGTTAAACAATTAAAAACCTGCACGTGGCGGCTGCAAATAAAGACGCTCAATCGTTCTCAGGATGTGCGGCTGGGCAGCGCGCCAGACTGAAATATATTATAGATATATCATCATATGATCATGTGATTATGTTTTGTTAAAATTAAAATTAAAAAATACAGACAACTTTCATACCACAGAGGGAGAATGAAATTTACCCAACAGGGTGTTAAATGTTTCAAAAAAGTGAAATCATGTCAGTAGTTTAGTTTTTCATGACCAATAATCATAATAAAGGATGTTTTGAAAAAACTCTCTGTGGTCTCTGATTGGTCAGTCTGCTGGCGGGAGGCGGAGGAAACCGGCGCACAGCCAACGTGAAGGCTCACGGATTTGCCAATTTGTTCATCCTGGATAAGAAGGACCTGGCAGAGATCCTGGTGCATTACCCCGAGTCCGAAAAACTGCTGCGCAAGAAGGCCAAGTAAGACCGAGACCCTGTTAGAGCGGAACGCAGTTTAATTGTTTTAATCCAAATGCGAGTCCTTTCACACCGAATTACGACATTTAAACACAACCAGCTCGTCTTTGAGTCAGCATCTTTACTCTCGCAGCAGCAAAGACTTCAGCTAGAACCTTCTGGTTTATGGCTGCCATCGTAACCCCAAGAAACCTTCTTGGCATTTTTTAAAGCATATTGTCAGGGTTTATTGGGAAGTTAAGGTGGAGAACTATTACAGAACCTGCTAACACGTTGTCCAAACCACGGCCGTCGGGTGGAGAGACAACGAGGTTAGTGTTTGCGTCCCACCAGCTCTGTTTTATAAACAGCAGTAAAGACTCTCACACTGAGCTGGAAGGGTTAGGTCCTGTTGTCCTGTCACAGTAGGAACACTATTATTAATAAATACTGATTCACTGCATTCATGACCTTGCAGAGTCTGTAGAGACACACTTATGTTACCACAGTTTACAGATGAATACCTGAGCACAGATTTGTACTTTAACCAGCCGGACTCTGGTCACCATGCGGCTGGAGGCGGATCCAGCATGTCAGTAAAGCAGCCCCACTTGCTAATAACAACCATCAGTTAATAGGAGGCTGATTGTTTCTGCTGCTTCCTCAGCTCGCCTTCCTCTCGTTTGTCTGATCTCTCTGTCCAGGACAGGATTAGACTCACCTCTAATCAGCTCACGGCGCTCGCTCTAGTTTGTGTTTGAGAATCGGGTCAGCTCATTGAGGTGATCCACCTTCCTTTATCTGCTCAGTCAGGCCATGGCGCTGAAGCAGACCGGCCGGAGCCACGGCAGCCGCCGGAGCTGCTGAATGTCGGATTGTGGAGGTTTGGAGATGTAGGAGAGAGGTTTTCAGTTTCTGAGCTTGTCTGGACTGCCGCCCTGTGTTTGTCTTTGTGCAGGAAGATGCTGACGAAGGACAAGAAGCCGGAGGAGAAGGAGGAGGGTAAAGGTGCAAAGACAGTCATCCCGCCACGACCGGACACGCCAGAAATGTTCAAGGCCGCCCTGAAGGTGACGGAGCAGGCAGGCATCGAGGGAACCTTCGCCAAGCTGAAGAAAGCATACAAACCGTCTGAGGCGGGAGAGGCACAGGTAGGCCACCATCACCACATCACCTCTGTGCAGCTGCAGGGAAGGAAGGAAGGAAGGAAGGAAGGAAGGAAAAGGATAGATAGATAAAGTGAGGAGACTGAAAGGTTCTTTTCAGTGCTTTATTCAGTGACTCCACCAGAGCAGCTTTGAATGATTCACAGTTTATAATGAGCCACCTTCATCTGATGCTGCACTGTTGTGGAGGCCCTCACGTTATCCCTTGTCTGAAATGAGCTGTTTAACTCCTCCTCTTTAAACCAGCTTTATTCTGATTGGGTCTTCTTCATGGACAGAAGGTTTGATCAGCAGGTGGGAGGGGCTACTGCATCCACTGCCATATTAGGAATATCAGTAATGTGTCAAAACTGAAATGAAACGATTCATGTCCTAATGTGTGCTGATTGGTAAGAAACAGATTTAGAACATCATCCCTTGATAGAAATGTTCATGTAAAAGCTAATTTGCTCGTTTGTTTTCGGGAAACATTCACCTCAATCACTAAAACTGCTTGACCTTAACTTACTTGATAACGTTAAGCGCTCTCAGAACCTGGACCAGCTTTTATTTTTGTGCCCACATAGAGTTTTCTCAAATTAGCAGACTCCATTTCTTAGGTAGAGGAAGCTAACATTAGCTAATGTTAGCTCATGTTAGCTAATGTTAGCTAATGTTAGCTAATGTTAGCCATGGAGTTCTGTAGAGGAGCAAAGCACCTGGGAGACAGCACAAACTAGGAGGGAAGGAAGGAACAGTGGGGGGCGGTAAGGAATTTTAGAAAAAAAGTAGAAATGATGGAAGAAAGCAAGGAGGAGGTGAGGAAGTAAGTAACGGTGCAAGGAAGAAAGGAAATAATAAAGAAGTGAAGAAAGGAAAGGTGGAAAGAAAAGAAAGCAAGGAAAGAAGGGAGGAAGGAAAAGAGGAAGGAAGGATGTTTGTGAAGGAAAGAAGGAAAGAGGAAATAAAGGAAAGGAGCAGTTAGAAAGGAAGAAAGTGAGGAAGGATGGAAGGTAAAAAGAAGAAAAGAAGAGTGGGTAGGAAGAAAGAAAAGATGGAAGGAAGAAAGGAAGGGTGGAAGGACAGAAGAATGAAAGTTGGAAAGGAAAGAAGGAATAAAGAAAAGCATGAAGGAAGTAAAAAGAAAGACTGTAAAGGAAAGATGGAAAGGAAGGAAGATAAAAGGGATCAAAAATAAATCGTGGGTTTTTCAGGATTTGGATTTTTCCTGTGTGTTTTGGAGACGCCTTTAGAGACCAGCAGCAAAGGAAAGTCATTTTGTCCGCCATCTTTCATCCTGTCCTTTCCTTCTTTGTTCTTCAGGCTCCTCCCTCCATTTCTCCAATCCCGCCCCCTTCTCCAATGCACCGCCGGTCTCCGGTACCCCTGAGTCCAGCTCCAGAAGACGGAGAGGAAACGGTGGCAGAAACAGCCGACAGCTCGGTCATCATCAGGATGACGCCGCGGCACAAAGGGGAGGAGGTTCTCACCGTGGAGATGAAGGCAGGAGAGAGAGGGGGGGCGGAGGAGAAGGTGGAGACGAAGGAGA
This sequence comes from Haplochromis burtoni, assembly GCF_018398535.1. Lineage (NCBI taxonomy): Eukaryota > Metazoa > Chordata > Actinopteri > Cichliformes > Cichlidae > Haplochromis > Haplochromis burtoni. The sequence goes on from NW_024582430.1 coordinate 2,013,800, forward strand.
AGGAAGAGGAGCCGTCAAAGGAGTGAGCTGACAGGAAGCTGCTGCCCTCCACCTGCTCCAAGGAGGAAACAGGACACTCTCAGGTGTAGGACATGCTTCTTCTTCTGTGGTGGATTTTATTGTCACAGAAAAACACATTTCATCTAAACTGTCACATGACAGGAAGGAAGGAGAAGAATGATGTAAATGAAAGGAAGCAGGAACTAAAGCAAGGACGGAAAGAATACTTCCTTCTTTTCTTCCTTCCTCCCATTTTAATTCAGGTTTTTTCAGGTCTCAGAGTTTCAGAGAACTTTGATCTCACGGAGGTTACTGTCTGGCTGAGGTACCGTCTTTGGCCACACGAGCTGACTTACATGTACCAGCCATTAGAACCCAGAGGGGCGCTGTTTCACCACGCAGGAGGAGTGTGTCTGTAACAGAAATGATTAAAGAAACTCATTTTCCCAGAATCCCCGGTTTCTGTCCTGCAGCTTCTTAACCACTGACTTTCTGGGGCCCTCCCTCAGCTGATTTTAGAGGCATGTGTTGGGAACTACAGGAAGCAGGCGGAAGAAGAAGAAGAAAGGCGTGAGCTGCGTCTTCTTCATGTAAAAACAGACTGAACATGTATTTGTGGCGTGTGAGAGATCTGACAGCCGCTGATTGATTTTCCACCGAGAGCTGCTCGATAACGCTGTCTGACATCAGCTGAGCTCTGAGGACATCCAATGATTTTAGCCGGCAGCTTCCAGGTCATTCAGGGTCACCAGGATGACGGTTCAGGGTTAGCGGGTCAGTTTGGACCTCTGAGTCATGAGGTCTTCATCAGCACGCACAAAAGTGCAGCATGTATTTTAATATCTGAACATGTTGGTTTTCCTGTAACACAGTAAAAATATCATAGTTAGAACAAATGGTTCACTGTTTGAACTCTGGAAGCTTGTTTCTGTCATAGAAAAAAGATTTTCTGCCATTTATGAACCAAAATTTGTCCAAAAAGTTTGACTAAGTAAGACAAAATTTGGGGATACTGAACCTGAAATTTTGAATTTATGATGTCAAAAATGTACTGAAACAAGCTTCTGTTCATAACAAAAACAACACATGAAAAATCTAAAATAAGCAATTAAAAAATGAAATCATGAGGCAAGCTTTAATACAATAAAGCCTACAGTCATTTTAGCTGTAGCTGCTGGAGGGCGCTGCTGAGCTTTCTGATAGGATAAAGAGCCTGTGGGTAGAAGCTCCTGCCCACAGAGCTGCTGCAGTGTTTATACAGGACAGGAAAAGCTTCAGGAAGCGCAGGAAACTGTGTCGGCCGAGAAAAAGGCGGGAAAACAGAAACAATGCAGCACAGGAAGCTTCGTGATTACTGCTGATTGTCGAGAGTAGAAGAAGAAACATGTGACAGTGCTGCTTTGGCTCAGAATTCAGGTTTTATTGTATTTGTACTGAAGCAACGACGTCACTGTAAGAATTAAAAACCAGTTTGTAAATAAAATGATTATAACGAGCGTCTGTGTTTCAGCTAAGATTGCTGCACATTTCATTTCTTCATATTTTGTAGGGAAACATGCAAACACACATGGAAATAAAGGCAAAATCAGAGTTTGCGCGACTCCGGTGAGCTTAAAGCGAATATTTGGTGTAGCACCTTTATTCTCAGGGCTTCTTGAAGGATGTTCAAAGCTCTTCTTTGGGTGTTTCTGCCTTTCCTTCTATTCTCTGTCAGGATGATCCCACACTGCTTCAGTAACGCTGAGGTCCGACTCTGGGGAGGCCGACCCATGACCGATAGACCAGGTGTGCTTTTACGGCATTGTTATGCTGAAAATGAAGCTGCTGCCAATATGCACATAGTAATAAAACCAGACATAGCAATAAAATAAAAAATAATAATGAATCAGTTACCCACAGAGTTAAAAGCCAGGGAATAAAAATAGGTTTTTAATAAAGACTTAAAAACTGGCACTGATGCAGCCTGTCTAATATGGAGAGGAAGGTTATTCCAAAGCATCGGCGCTGCAACAGAGAACGCTCGGTCTCCTCTAAGTTTCAGCCGTGACTTTGGGACCGAAAGCAGCAACTGCTCAGCTGACCGAAGGGAACGAGTGGGGACGTGGGGCTGTCAGACAAATAAACAGTGCTGATTTTACCACCCCGTTTACATGGTCATCAAAGGTGAGTGCAGAATCAATTTTAACTCCGAGATTTGTGATCGAACTCTTTAGTTGGGAAGTCAAAGCTGCAAGATCAACATCCGGAGTATGAGAAGAACGATTTGGGCCAAATAAAATTGCTTCTGTCTTCCGATCATTAAAATTTAAAAAGTTTTTTGCCATCCATGCTTTGACATCAGTAAGGCAGTCAAGCAGAGGTCCAGTTGGGAGACTATCAGAATGACTAAAGGTAAGTAGAGCTGGCAGTCATCTGCGTATAGATGGAATGGCACTTTATGCTTTCGGAAAATCGTGCGAAGAGGCAAGAGGTACAACGAAAACAATAACGGCCCAAGAATAGATCCCTGTGGCACACCCCAAAGCAGAGGGGCCACAGAGGATGAAGCCGACCCCAACTTAACACAAAAGGTCCCATTTAAGAGATAGGACTTTAACCACAAAAGTGCCGAACCAGAAATTCCCACACAGTGCTGCAAGCTGGAGATCAGCAAATCGTGATCCACTGTGTCAAATGCAGCGGTCATGTCCAACAAGACCAGCACTGCATATTTACCACGGTCTGTCGCTATCAGGATGTCATTCATAACTTTTATGAGGGCTGTCTCCGTGCTGTGGAATGGCTTAAAGCCGGACTGAAAGATTTCTGACAATTTAGAGTCATTCAAGTAGTCCATCAACTGAGTATAAACAATCCTTTCCAGAATCTTACTAAGAAAGGGAAGCTTAGAGATGGGTCTAAAATTTGACATGACTGAACTGTCTAAGCCCGGTTTCTTAAGTAAAGGATGCATGACTGCATGCTTAAATTACCTAGGTACCTGACCAGACAAAAGACTAGTATTAATAATGTTCAGAATGTGTGGTCCGATGATAGGAAATACCTTTTTAAGAAAACGGGGAGGAACAACGTCATTTGGAGAGCCACACGGTTTAGCATTCAGCACAAGTTTCTCTGAATCAGATAAAACAATTGGTAGAAAGGCAGAGAACAAACTTGAGCAAGAACCATGCATGGCTGGGTCAACAATAGGTAGAGTCGGAGGTCTCAAACTAGCAACCTTGTCCACAAAATAATTAAGAAACTTATTAGCCGTCAGTGATGTGTTTCTGTGACAGGCGGCTCGTAACAAAGAGCCTGAAGCTCAAACAGGTTCTTTGCAAACTTGTCTGTTACGTGTCGACACAACACCGATTCATCCCTTCAGTTGGGAGCCTTTTTATGCTTGAATGATTCATAGATTGGGATTAAGAGGTTTAAGCAAACAAAAGCATTCCTCTGAGAATGGTCATTACAAAGACTGGAAATGAACCTCGTGACACCAAGTCTGACTGCTTAATATCAGCATGGACTTTGCTTCCAAGTGTCGGTCCTTTAAAGCTCGCACTCTGTCACTCAACCATCCGGATGTGTTCCATCACTTCCATGACCACAGGTGTAGAAATGCAGATAGCTTCTACAAACCTGAAGGCACTGAGACCAAAGTCATCAGGTAAGTGTTCACTGAGCTGAGGTGAGGCTCCTTGTCTCATAGACGTCCTCCTCTCACTCCTGACCAGCCACAGCAGATGATTACCAGGTTTCTTCCTGTTAAAGGGGAGTTTTTGCTTCCCACTGTGGCCATGTGCTTGCTCATAGAGGGGTTGTGTGATTGTTGAGGTTTTCTCTGTGTTATTGTAGCCCCCTGCTGGCTGTTGCAAACAATGCAGGTCTAGGTCGTCACTCAGAGGCTGTGTGTCTCTTATAAACACTGCATGGATGCAAACTGTTGTTTTAGAAAACAGGAAGGTATTTGGGGGGTTTCGGTTTGTGATCTCGAGTCGATTAACGATCTCGGCGTTTCCTTGTTTTCAGCACTGATGGAAAAACTATGAAACCCTTCAGTTTACCTTTAAAGAGGCTGCTGTCTTTAACTGCTTCACTGTTTGAGGCCTTGATGTGTTTCACGTGTTTGTGTGAGCGTAAGAGGTGCTGCCTTCAGGGTCCATGGGTAAACATAAACTCTCTTAACTGAAACTAAACTAAAAACTAAAACCAGATGTGAAAAAAATACTTTCTTAGTAGAAATAGAATATAAACTATACTTGCAAAGTAAAATGGGCGATCGTGGCTCAAGAGTTGGCGGTTCGTCTTGTAATTGGAAGGTTGCCGGTTCTGACAGTCTCGGTCGTTGTGTCCTTGGGCGAGACACTTCACCTACTGCCTACTGGTGGTGTTCAGAGGGCCCGGTGGCGCCAGTGTCCGGCAGCCTCGCCTCTGTCAGTGCGCCCGAGGGTGGCTGTGGGTATAATATAGCTGCCATCACCTGTGTGTGAATGTGTGTGTGAATGTGTGTGTGAATGTGTGTGTGACTGGGTGAATGACTGGATGTGTAAAGTGCTTTGGGGTCCTTAGGGAATAAGTAAAGCGCTATACAAATACAGGCCATTTACCAAAATCGAACATGTCAGTTTTAGTTTCTGTTAGTTTGATCAAACGTGAAGAAGCTGAAACTCAAAGATGAAACTGAAACAAACAAACCTGCACGTCCTCAAACCAAAGTGAACAAATGAACAATACAAACATAAAAAGCTTCCTTTAAACGTGGGTGTTGTGTGAAGTCTTTGGCTTCTTTAGACAGAAAACTCTGAGTTAGTTCAAAGGTTTAATTGTGCTTTGATTAAAATAAGATGATTTTAGATTTCAGACTTCTTGCTGGATCGCTGCAACTATTTCTAAGTGATTTTTGAAGCTTCCTGATGGATATCAGTGAGGAGACGAGGACAGGAAGTGGAAATGACTCTCAGCCCAAACACATGCGCTTCACATGTTCAGCTCTGACTGAGTAATGGTTTCATAACCTCAGAGAATATGGAATTTTTCTCACAGCAGAGACCTGCGGGTCATCCTCGCACGTCCTGATTGGCTGCAGTGTTTGAGACTCAGCCCTATAACAGACCCACAGGCCTCCAGCCTCCACGTCGCCGTCTTTTTCCACGAAGCCTGAGGTGGAAAACCACCAAAAAGTCTGAAGCCACACAGACGTCTGTGGGATATGATGAAACTTCCACCACCAGTAAAATGAAATACAGCAGCAGCAGAACAGACTGGGAGGCTTCCAGTTACTGGATGAAACTGGTGGGAGGTGCATTGGAGAGCATTTTCATGTGTTCATCAGTTTTCCTGTGAATCTTGAAACCTGCAGCTCAGCAACAGATGTGCCTGCTGACAGATGCTGAAAGATTTTTACACAAAGCAGCGACTGAAATAGCTGCTGACAACATTTTAAAGGTTAGTCTGATAAAACAGAATATTCAGGAGGAGGCGTCACGCTGCTGTTTGCATCTTCTCCCTGTGCCTGTTTGGGCTGTTAGATAAACTGCTGCTGGATCCAGAGAACACGTGGGTCAGTTTGCTGCTCGCTCTGCCTCATGGATAACTGTGCGCTCACCTTGGTAATGACAGGTTTCTGCTGTGGCGACAGTCTGAGGACCAGCTGCTTGTTTCGGTGCACACACACGATGCATTTCTTTCTCCGAGGCTTAAAGATGAAGCTCTGCGTGACCTCAGGTTCTTTCCGTTTACTTGCATGGACAGGAAGCGACACATCCAGATGTTCAGAATGAACGTTCTCCTGTTCTCCTTCATATTGATTTGGGGATTTCTGCATGAAGGTAAACCTGGCCTCCTCATAAACCCCATGGCAGCCCTGAGCCAGAGGAGCAGCACTATGCAGCGCACCGTTGCAGGGCAGGTTCCTGCATCTTTTTTCAAATGGTTAACATAGTACCAGTTCAGTTCAGTTTCATTTACACATCATCAAATCACAACAACAATCACCTCAAGGTGCTTTATATTGTAAGGTTAAGATGCTAATAATACAGAGAAGACCCCCAAACTCAAACATCCTCCTATGAGCAAGCAGGAAAAGCCCGATTTAAACGAGAATCCTAAATCTTTAAATCTGCTTCCTTCACCAAGATGAAGGATGAAGATCACTGTGTCACTTTTTTTCAAGTGAAGAAGTTAGAAACACTTTCTAAATTTGACTTTTTTGCATTTAGAATTATATATTAAATTCTATTTATCCTCAGCAGCAGAGGTGACTCCTGGTCTTCCCTTCCTGGGGCTGTCCTCATGTGAACCAGTTTCCTTGTACTGCTTGATGGTTTTTGGGGACACATTCAAAGTTTTCTGGACTGACTGACCTTCAGTTCTTAAAGTAATGATGGGCTGTCGTTTCTCTTTACTTAGCTGATTGGTTCTTGCCATAATATGAATTCTAACAGTTGTCAAATAGGGCTGATGGTCACAACTGATGGTCTCAACCTGATTAAGAAATTCCACAAATGAACCCTGACAGGCTCACCTGTGAAGTGAAACCATTCAGGTGACTACATCATGAAGCTCACTGAGAGAAGGCAGCGAGGTTTGCAGCGCTGCCAACAAAGCAAAGGGCGGCTACTTAGAGGAAACTAAAATCTAAAACATATTTAGAGTTAGTTGTCATTTTTTTCAGTTTGTGTTTACATTTTAGAGAGAAGTAAAAATAAAGAAAAACCATTCAATGAGAAGGTGTGTCCAAACATTGTGCTGGTGTGTACATTTACAGTGATGCACTCAGGAGGGTGGCACTGAGGTCCAAAGTCCAGATTAAGTCACACCCCCACACCTGTGTGGAAACACCTGTTATTTCTTCCTTTCTTCAAGCTTCCCTTAATGTGCCGCTCACCTGCATCTGCAAATAATGCATAAATAGATGCATTTATATAAAGTCTGAAGTCTTATTGTTGTGGTTTTATCTCACAAAGTGAAAACATGTCTCGCGCTCTCTTTGCAGGTTTTATGTAAAAATATGTCACATTTGCCCAAAAACACCAAGATGAGAGCTTCTGTTATGTAAACAGTTTCAGCTGCAGCGGGTCAACGTGACACACTGGCCACTTTGTGCTGTCTGTAAAGATGTCTGTATCAGTCATATTACTGACATGTTGTCACCTGTTTGACTCTTTGCAGTGATACATACTGACACATGTGCGGGTCATGCTGATGTTTTGGAAAACAAAAAAGAATAATCATGAAATAAAGAAAATCTAAATTTTAAAGAGCTCATCTGAGCTGATGACGTATGTGTGCCAGATCTTAGCCTGATGTTTTTCACTGACAGTCTCACAGGCAGACCCGCCCTCCGTCTATAAAAGTGCCATTTTTTCCACTCCGCCCATGCGCGCTCAAACACACACGCAACCACAGAGTCACCGCATATCCCACAGTCCGTGAAGGCAGCAGCGCCAAGCAGGCAGTCCGGAGTTTCCAGCGGCGCAGGGCAGGAGGCGCACACGGATTCGGGGCCTCGGAGATACGCGGGTTTCACTTTGAATCCGCGTCTGGTTGCTGGAGAGTCTGCCCGAGTCTGCAGAGGACTTCACTGCGAGGAAGGAGCGGGAGAAGAGGAGGACGAGGAGAAGGAGGGAGAGGAGGCGCTGCTCGGGACCGAGAGGTAAGGAGAAGTCTGCTTCCTCTAAACTTTTCCTTCCGTCGGGCTGTCAGCTGTTCAGAGTCTGGGTTCTGGGTGCTGTCCTTCACATGACCCGGGTCTGGCCCGGCTCGGCCCGCCTCCCCGCGGCTCTCTGCCTCTTTTCATCCGGCCGTCCAGCAGCTTCCACCGCTTCAAAGCTCTTTTCTTTCTCAGCGGTTTTTACGCGGACAAAAGCCCCGCGGCCTCACCTGGCCAGCTCTCCACGTGTTAGTTTCCATGGTGATGATGACGACAGGCCCGCCGGCTGTCAATACCGCTCCATCAGTTCATGCCCTGATCGATGGCAGGGGCTCAGTTTGACCTGCAGCACAGAGGTCCGAAACCTGCGTTTACGCAATCCCGCTGATCAGAGCTCGGCTTCACCATCAGCAGATCACAAAGTTTCTGTCAGCAGCAGATCTCTGCTTTACTGCTGGGAAAACACGTTTTCAGCTCATCGGAGTTTCAGTAAAAAGTCAGAAAAGTGAAATATTTGCACGCACGTGTTCTCGGACACTTTGTCCACATCACAGAAAACTTCTGCTTCGCGTCCGGTTTGTTTTTAGAGTTTATTCTCAGAGTGGCAGCAGATGCATGCTCGTGGAAACGACACAGACGGTGTCCACCTCATCGACTAATCGATTAATCGTCTGCCCTGCTGTTAGCTTTGATCAGCAGATCGCAGGTTTAGTCTGTGAGTGTACAAACGCTGAAGAGGGAGAGATGCAGGAGAACAAATATCTGGATTTTCTCCTTCAAAGATCTTAAACTTATTTTCAAACTTGATCTAAACGATAATCGGAGCAGAAAAATAAAAATGAATATTTGGTTCGGTTTGTCGTTGCTGTGGTTTCGTGTCCTTGAGCAGCAGCTCTGCAGAGCGGAGGAGGAACAGCGAGGAGTTTATTTACTGAAAGTTGCATTTAAACAGCAGCAGGCGAAACGGTCACATTTAAGCCAATTTACAGACGGAGGGAATAAATTTGCCTTCTTTTATCTGATATCCATCAATAACTGGAGCAAGAACGAGCAAAATGGTCATAAGTCAGAACAACATCCATCTTTAAGTAATTTTTAAATATAGTGACGCGTTTAAAGAACTTCTGAGGAGAACAGTAGACCTACAACCTCACGTTTAGGACCATCCGGTCTGCCTGGGGTGGGATGGTGATCTATTTACATTTATTTCTGGAGAGCAGAAGTCTTCTGACTTCTGTTAAAAATGATCGATTATCGTTTTTGCTGAGACGCATCAATGAAAAATGTTCTGGATCTTCATCATTGATGTTCACAGTTAAATCTTAGAAAGCAGAACCAATAAAGGTGTCACGTTTTCACATCTGAGCACCTGTAAACGCCGAGTCAGCTGACTGTTACCACTCTGTGGTCGTTGCTGTTGTTGCTTTGGTTGCCGTGGTTGCATTGGTTGCAGGGGTTGCTGCAGCGTGTTGGTCTTGCTTTCTGGTCTTTTGTGGGTTTCTTTCAGCTGAATAAACTGTTTAAACCTGAAGTCAAACATTCGCCGTCGCGGCGCTTTGAATCGGGCCGAGAGCTCGGCTCAGGAAAGATGCTGGAAACTTTTCAGCTGAGAGGAAGAAGAAAGTGTGTGTGTGTGTGTGTGTGTGTGTGTGTGTGTGTGTGTGTGTGTGTGTGTGTGGTGTGTGGTGGGTGTTTGTGTGTGTGTGAATGTGTGTGTGTGTGTGTGTGTGTGTGTGTGTGTGTGTGTGTGTCAGCAGATGGCGAGCATGTGAGGCCTGAAGCGAGCTGCACGAGAAGCTGCTGAAGTTTTTCCTCTGGAGTCAGACGCTTCCTGTTCCTGCAGCAGTGATGGAGGAGGTTGGCCTGCAGGGTGTGTCTGCACACGCTGACCACCGCAGCACAAAACCTTCTATAAATACAGTCTCCTCTCTGAAGAAGCCTCGTCACACTTCACTGGCGTGGACAGACTCCTTCTTTAACCCTTAAACTTCCAGGTTTCCAGAGTTCGGAGCTTCTTTTTCTCTCTGGAGCTTTCTGGTTTTTCCTGTAATAACTGCGAAAATGTCCTTTAACATGAGAGCAGGAGAAGCAGGAAACCCACACAGTGTCACCACAGGAGCCCGACTATGACCGGTCTCTTTTAATTTCACCAACAGCTCCAAATATTTCACGTAAAAGCAGGAAAAGGAACAAAAATTAAACCGTTTTGTTGTCGGGCGTCTTTCAGCACGCGTTCTTCAGAAAACTGTGTTTTTCTGTTCTTAGTGTTCGATTCCCCGTCACGTCTGACGTGACGTGTTTTTAGTCTGCGGCGTACACACAGCACCGCTTTTATCCAGCCGGCTACGACCGAAGCGTGGCCTACAAAAGGTCGATTGTGAAAGCTTCGCCAGGTGTGCTGCGTCACTGTGCTGCCACAATTCAGACAAGAGTGACCACAAAGCTTTGTTGGGTTTTGTAGCTTCCAGGTAACAGGGAGTTACACCTTGTTTACTGCACCGTTCCCAGGACGGCCTCTGCAGGCTCACGTGTGTTTACGCCGACTTCCTGCATCAGCCTAACTTCCACGTTTCAGAGCGACCGTCTCTGCGTGGATCCTTTAACGGCGCCCGTCAGAGCCAAAAAAAAGAGCTCTTCATTTTCCTTCTTAAATCTGTTTTTATGTTTTACTTTGTTGCCTGAACTCGCCCGGTCTCACAGCTTGTGGTTCTATGAACTCTTTACCCCTTGAAAGTCTAGCAGTGTCTTTCATATTTCAGGCTGCTTACAGGACGAAATGATTGGGCGTGCATCAGAAGTTGGTGACGGTGAGCTCTGCCCGTGCAGCTACCCGTCAAAACACCTGGAAATGATTCTAATGGTCATCAAAGCACAACTTTATTGATATACAGAGAGGTGTCAAAACTCGTCACAGAGGAGGTGGTCAGACGTCGTCTTTTTGGGGTAGCGGGATAAAGGCGGGAGCTGCAGACGTATCAGTGAACATGTTGGCAGGTCAGCAGTGATTTTACACTTCAGACTCTGAACTCAGCAAACAGCCGGTTAACCTTTAATGAGCCGAGCGGCTGAAGCTGGTTCCTGTAAAGCTGAGCAGCTGGAGTCAGAGCTAGTGTGATGCTCAGTTAAACCGGATACCAGCGAACGCCTCGTCTCAGCAGCTGTTAGCACATCTGCTTTATCAGGAAGATGACTTAAATGAAAGCTCACGTTTGCTCCTGTTTGGTGTCTTTCAATTGGTTTCTGCCGTCGCTGGTTTGGTTCTAAATCTGATTTCTGACAGCAGAGATCACAGAGGAGTCGTGAAGGCAGCACGAGCTCTTCTGTTGTGTGAGGAAATTTCGTTTACTGCCGTTTGACTTGTTCGTGGACTCGATTTACTCGTCAGACGTGACGCTGCTGTGAGACGCCTGCAGGGAGGGTGTGGTGCTTAACGTGTAACGTCTTTTCAAGTATGATGATGACGATGATGATAGTTATTATGTCATCTTGACTTCACGCTGAGAGACTGAACCCAGCATGAGAGGGGGAGTGTGTGCACTCACACACTCCCCCTCTTGTTTGTGTGTCTTAGTGGGGACTTGAATAAATTTGAGACATTTTGAGGACTTTTTGTTGAGCAAGACGGACCCAGATTCAAAAATTTAGTAGTTGTTTTTTTTTT
>NW_024582430.1:2025116-2030761 GCF_018398535.1 Haplochromis burtoni
GTTGGCAGGTCAGCAGTGATTTTACACTTCAGACTCTGAACTCAGCAAACAGCCGGTTAACCTTTAATGAGCCGAGCGGCTGAAGCTGGTTCCTGTAAAGCTGAGCAGCTGGAGTCAGAGCTAGTGTGATGCTCAGTTAAACCGGATACCAGCGAACGCTTCGTCTCAGCAGCTGTTAGCACATCTGCTTTATCAGGAAGATGACTTAAATGAAAGCTCACGTTTGCTCCTGTTTGGTGTCTTTCAATTGGTTTCTGCCGTCGCTGGTTTGGTTCTAAATCTGATTTCTGACAGCAGAGATCACAGAGGAGTCGTGAAGGCAGCACGAGCTCTTCTGTTGTGTGAGGAAATTTCGTTTACTGCCGTTTGACTTGTTCGTGGACTCGATTTACTCGTCAGACGTGACGCTGCTGTGAGACGCCTGCAGGGAGGGTGTGGTGCTTAACGTGTAACGTCTTTTCAAGTATGATGATGACGATGATGATAGTTATTATGTCATCTTGACTTCACGCTGAGAGACTGAACCCAGCATGAGAGGGGGAGTGTGTGCACTCACACACTCCCCCTCTTGTTTGTGTGTCTTAGTGGGGACTTGAATAAATTTGAGACATTTTGAGGACTTTTTGTTGAGCAAGACGGACCCAGATTCAAAAATTTAGTAGTTGTTTTTTTTTTTCTTGTCATTTCTAACTTTATGTGACTTCATCACTCTGTATGCATTGGGGTGTCTTGCTCTGCAATATGACCAAAATCTCATATCCCGATATAACTCTTCTTATCCCGATAACGATATATGTCGCACAAATTTTACATTTTCGGTAAATTCCGTGGATCTCGGGCAGCTCGACCTGTGTGAAGTGTTTTCAGCTGTGCGTCGTGTACCTGGAGTCGAGTGTTTTTGTCTGATGCCTAAAGCAATACGTTTTTAGACAGAAGTTGTAACCGCCGTCATTTTCTTTGACGTGCGTCAGGGAAACGCCCGTTTTAACGTTTGAGTCTGAGGTTTATTTGGAGCACCTGACAGCTCGTTTTTTGCTTTCATCCGTAAACTCTCTACAAACTCTTTCACGTGATTCTTGCGTCGGTGGTTGAAGAGGTTTGTCGTGTTTGAGTCTGTGGTGGGGGCCGGTTTGCGGCGTAATTTACGGAGTACAGTTTTCTGGTCCGTGTCAGACGTTTCATAACCAACCCATGTCCGTGCTACAGAGGCAGCCCCTCGTTTAGGAATAAGGTCCTCGATTTGCTTGGACTGGTCCTTCTGTTTGGAGCGCCCTGGTTCTGCCTCGTCGTCACTGGCTATGCTGGGATTCTCTGTGCGTGCATCCACGTGGTGACTCTAAGCGCCATTTATAGTCACGTCATCTGAAATTTGATGATTGAGAATAATGTATTTTTCCGTCATTTCAGTTTATTTTGAAAAGTCTCAACAGGATCTTGAGCTTTATTGTGAAGGGTTTATATGGAAAATAAACAAGCGGACTCCGGAGCCACACGATGGTCTTACTGTCATTGTTGCTAACGACAACGCGTAAAAACAGTTGCTTGTCCGTCTGTAATGTGGTTATTTAAATCTTAGAGCGAACTTTAAGAAATGACCAAGCTGCTACAGTGACCATCAAAATCATGAAGCTATATTCTGTAAACAGTTTATTTTCTGACACCACGAAACAAACGGTCGCATAACATGAAACGATAGACGTTTTCATATCGTCGTATCGAACAGCGCTATGTCCTGCCTGTGAATGCTTCAACATGCAGACTGGAGGGATCATCCACCAGCCTTCTGATTGGTCAATGATCTGTTTGACATCCTGAGCCAGAGCCACTCTCCTACTGCTGGTTTGCAAAGTGCACACTGTCAGATTCAGCAACTTGAGTTTTTGTACTGCAAAGTTTAAACAGTTTATTTTGAAAAACTGAGAATCTGAAAGACATTTGTGCTTTCTTTCAGTCTTTGAGTTTGCATTTGTTTGTTATTCACAGTTGAAAATGTTGCTAACGTCTCAGTAAACGAAGTCGTGGCTTCACTCTGCAGGACTTTTTTTTTTGGATGCCGGGTCCCCCTAAGGAGCTCAGCCACGAGGCCTGAGAATTATGTCAGCGGCAGTGCTCACAAAGATGTGTATACAGATGTGACTGTGTTATGTAAGGCGTGTGATTTAAACCAGACGGCTGTAGCCGGGCTGAGTCCAGCAGGCGGAGCAGCTGAGTCAGATCTCCCATGATGCCTCGGGGCATCTCTGCTGTACGTGTGATTGGGTCTGGGGACTTCATTTCCTGCTCAGTGGGATTCCAATAAAACAGAAAGCGAGTGGCTTCATGTCGGCCCTGCAGAGCTGCTGAAGCCAGCACGGGTTTATTGACTGAAAACAATGACAGGAAACACACACACACACACACACACACACACACACACACACACACACACACACTAGTTTAACAGTGATATTTGATCCAGATGTTATTTTTTATTTAAGTGTGACGATTTGTTTTGCTGGTGTTTGGACTTTAGAGCGCAGCAGGTGGTTTGTGGGAGATTTGAGTGGTTTTTGTTTTTTGACTTCAGCTTAAATACTCCAGCTAAAAGTTTCAGGCCTGATGAGATGAGACTGAACCATCGCAGTAAGAAACGGTCGCTGTAGATCAAAGACAGAGCTGGGCATCGTCTGGATTTCTATAATCGATTCGATTTCTGACACAGTCAGAAATATTCTAATTTGTGCCGTCGGGTGAACGATCCACGCTCTGTGTTTACGTCTTTCTGCTCTCATTTACTGTTTTAGCTGTTTGGCAGCTGTTGAAATAGTTCTGTGAGCTTAAACTGAGATTCTGGCGTTTCTGGCAAAATTCATTTATATTTAGGAATCGATTCAGGATTTAATTTATCGATATCGCGTTATTCAAGCTAAAATAGAGTTGTTGTTTTTAAACCCAGCCCTAGTTAAAGCGGTCTCGGAGCCGTTTCTCTTATTTAGCCTAAAAGGTGTGGCCAAATCAGAAACCCCTCTGTCGGGGGTCTGCATGCTCCTGCCTGTCTTGAATGACTTCTAGCCTGTCATATCCGGCTGTATCTTCCTCTGATAATCAAAATAAAAATCAGGAACCGGGGCTTCGGTGAGAAAGGAGCCGACGCCACGTATCCTGGTCCTGTTCCCGGCCTACCTTCATCCATCCTCAGAAATCAGAAAGCTCACTGCTGAGTGTCAAACGCCTGACGAGTCTCACAGAGGCGAGAGCTGGCGGCTGTCGCTTCAGCTGTGATTCTGTTACGAACCGTTTGTGCTGCGAGTCTGAACGTCGTTCCAAAGTCTCGTCTCTCTGTGAGGACGTGGGCTGTTGGATTCATTGTTTCATATTAAATATTTCAGTGGTTCTGCCCGTGTGAGAGGAGGGTCTGTGGTGAGCTTAACCTTTTGTGCTGTTTGATTTTTTTTTGTCCTCTGGAGAAGAAACCATGACTGAGATGAAGTCATTGTTAAAAACAGGTTCTGATCCAGAAACAGTAGTTCAGTGACCGGTTGAAACTTTTAGACGCTCTGACAGGGCAGCACACCTCGTTTTAAGGATGTTGTGGGGACTCGGTGTCAAATAAAATGTGTTTGATCAGCCTGATCCGTGCACGTCGTTCTGCAGCGCGTGTGCAGCAGCGTTCAGTTCAAATGCAGACAGATTCTCAGCTGCAGGACGATCCTGCCGTTTAATCAGGAGACCTCGCGCCGAGCTGACAGCTGCCGATAAGAGCCTCCAGCTTACCCAGAATGCACTTCATCAAGTTCATCAGAAAACAAATGAAACATCTGGGACACCAACACTGTTAATTCAGACTGATGGATCCTTCACGCTGATGATGAAGATGAGATTGTGACAAGAACAAACCAACGACAGTCTGAAAATGTTCAGAGTGTGAAGGTGACGCTTTACTAAAATGTGCTGAAGTTACTGCAGAACAAAAATCACCCGACGTCCTTTACTGTCATAAAAGTCTGCTGCTCTGCGTCTCTGAGGGTTGAAGTGTTTGAAGCAGGAACCATGGAGTTTAGTCTGAGGTTTGGAGGTGAGGAGAAACTCCTCCTCCTCCTCCTCCTCCTCGTTGCTGAGTTGTTTCCTTCTCTGTTAGCTCTTTCCTTCCCTCTCCTGTTTTCCTTTTTTCAGCTGGTTGATGTCACGGCTCCGTTTCTCAGACTCTGTGTGTTTCCACCCGGCTGATCTCTCTGTAATTTCCTCCTGAAATAGCTCAGAGCAGAAGAGGGCGTAAACCACCAAGCCCAGCCGCCCCCTCCCCCCTCTAAGTGCTGCTGCAGTGGTGAAAAGAGCAAAAAGGTGGGATGAAGACGGAGGGTGGAGGGAGACAGGAAGTGCAGTTCATGTGCTGGTTTCTCTGGTTTTCCTGAAACGTGTCTGATTCCTGACACATGAATAAATCATAAATGAGAGCGCACGCGCTCGGTGACAACAACACAACCGTTACCAGCTCCGGGTCTCCATCCTGAACCGAGGCTCATCCGGGTAACTTCGGGGTTAACCCCTCTTACCGTCGTGATCACCGCCGCTGCAGACCAACCTGTACGTTGTGTTTAAGGTCGCTTTGGTCCTGCTTTTGTTGCTTTAAAGCTTTAATAAGATTTAAAAAGGAGCAAAGCTGAGCGTCCTGCACACGTCTAAGGTTAATTTGAGACGATATGTAACTGCTCAGCATTCAGATCCTCCCTCTGCTTAATGACAGAGCTGTGATGGCGGGAAGGCCGTTATCTCCAGAGTCAGGTTTTTTTGGTTTTCCATCTTTTCTTTAAATAAACTGTTTATATCGTCTTTTTCTTCTTCACGCAGCTCTGTCCTCTCTCTGCAGCAGCTGTGCAGGGTGTTTATTCTCTTCATAGTTTCTAATCCTGAGACTTCGTCAGTGAATCTGTTTGTGGAAAGTCCGCCTCTCAGAGCTGAACTGATATTTCTGGGTCAGACTTCTCCGGCCGATAAGCCCGATAAGGAAAAATATCCTGGATGTGTTGAACTGGTTTCAGAATGAAGCCCATAAACCATTTATTAAAAAACTTTGCTGAAGGATTGATGTGATTGGTTCAGCTGTGTTTGTTAGGATTACTCTGAGACTTCTGGACAGATGTGCTTCAAAGTTGTCACACAAATGTCTTCCTTTAAATACTAACTGGGAGGTTTCATCTGAAGTCTTCAAGAAAATATCAAACTAAACGTCCCAAAAACCAAACAAACTCTATTATTTTAAGCTGAATTTAGAAAGTCTGTGACGGGCAGATGAGCCTCCAAAAAAAAAAAGCTCCTTAAATAAAAACAGCAGGTTTCCAGTAATCTGCAGCAGGTCTGAGCCTCTTACAGTCGCCGACACACCTGAGACATGAACGCATGCCTGCACTGCCCCCTACAGGACAAACGCAGTAACTACATGTGTGAATCCTTTCACTCTGACCTCGCTGTTATCTGTAAAACATTCCTGTGATTTACTTGATATAAACATTACGTCTGAGCTTGATGTGGAGGGAGGGTGTGAGAATGAAACACCGGATTATTTATCCACGTTTATCTAATCAGCTGATCATGTTGCAACAGTTTGGTGTGTAAACATTTTCCATCGTGTGTGTGTGTGTGTGTGTGTGTGTGTGTGTGTGTGTGTG
>NW_024582430.1:2032303-2034450 GCF_018398535.1 Haplochromis burtoni
GGAAACGCCCCCCTTTTGTTCTTGCAGGAACGTTTCCAGAAAAGGTCCCGGCTCTGTTTACAGTGAGCTGCAGGATGGATCGCTGCTATATGCAGTGAGGTCTGCAACCAATCAGAGGCGAGCATCAGGATTGGCTGGCTGTGATTCAGACCGTCAGCTCCCACTGGGTCAAAGTCCCAGCATGCCCGGCTCTGTCACATATGTCACGTATGGCACATATTTGGGAGAGGTGGTCGAGGTCCCCACGACATGAAAGAACGAGGTCACTCTGACCCTAAAACCCTTCACTTTACCAAAATAAAAGCCTTTGTGCCTCATCTACTTTCCCAATCAGCAGGTCGTTGTTCCCACAATAAAAGCCTTTTATGATTTTCCAATCTGCACATTCAGAATGAGACGGTAATGTCAATCAGATTGTCCCTGTCACTAAAATAAAAGCCTGTTCTGATCTAAAATTATACTTGGACATCGTTCTTTTTTTTTTCAAAATTAAACTTTTCTGGACTATTCTACCAACTAGAACATCACTGCTGTCAAAATAAAAGTCTTCTGTCATCTAAAAGTGTAGTTGGGACAGCACTTTCCAAAATAAATTCTTTTCCTCACTCTAAAAATCAGCCTTTACTGATCTCTATGACCAGTGTGCTGCAGTTATGTTTACTGTTCTCTACTTTATTTCTACTCTCTCTTTATTGAATAAAAGTGCTCCAGTAAAGTGAAAGTTAGAGATGTGATCAGTTTAAGCAATGACTGCAAACGGATCAGTGATCAAAGAACTGGAAGTAATCCCGACTGTTATTAAACGTGAAAACCGGCACGTAGCTTATCCTGAAGATATTAACATAAATCCATCGTTTAGTGTCGTGCTGTTACGTCACCGCCGATCCTCTGCAGTTTTATCCTGCAATAACAACAGATGGTCCCGGGACGGCAGAGAGAGAGGAGGGAGAGGAGGCCCCTCGAGCTCTTTCTCTGATCCACTCAGTCTGATGGAGGTGAAGACGCGACCTGCCACAGTGCTAATCTGTTCCATGCACAGAGCAAGCAGTTTGCTGCACCTGCTGCTCATCCACAAACTCTGTGAGGAGAAGTTCTTGAACTCCACGCAGGAGCTGGATTCGTGCTTTTCTTGCAGGTCTGCACAACAAACTTTGTTTTTTCTTGCAGTGGAGCTCAAGGTCAGAATATCACTGCAGGGAAAACTCTGCTGAAACTTTGCATCTTGCTCTGCGTCCATGTTGCACTTGGAATCACTTTTCTCTTATCTGGGGATTTTTGTTTTTGGTGCACGGCTCTGCAGCCTCGCTTCAGAGCAGGAGGCGTTTGCACAGTCTTGAGTTTCACTGAGAAACTGAAGCTGGCGGCTGCAGGCTCTGGTTACCTGTCTTGATAACCGTTGGCGTGACAGCAGAGAGGAGGACGGGACAAGGTTCAGAAGCTTTTTATCGTCTGTGGATGTATGATCGAGCGCGTTTCAGATCAAATCAGGGGGTCAATCCTTAATAAGTGCAGACTCACACTCACCGAAAATGTAACTAAAAGTAACTAAAAAGTTTGTATTTCCTTCTAAAATTAGGAGTGAGTCCCCGTTTCCCAAACTTTTTTTAAAGTTTTTATGTTTTAATATTTTCAAGAATTGAAACCTCACGCTGCCTGAACCCGACCACCTCCTCACCTGGACATGCCTCCTGCCGTTAGGGAGGTTGCGTATGTCCCCTCGCCTCCTCCTCCCCTCAGCTCTGCGGTTCATTGATCCATCCACTCGATCCCGGGGCCCGGACGTCCCCCAGCACCCGTCGCCGGCGCCCCCATCCTTCCGACGACCTTCCTGTCCCGCAGCCTCGGTGGACTGGCTTTGCTCCGGTTTGTTCCGGTTCTTAATCAGGTTGTGGAGCGTCAGAACCGCCAGGGTGCACAGGACATACATGACCCCCTCCCCCCACCCCTCAGACTCTAGGGTGCTTCGGGTGGGTGTTTGGTTTCATCACAGGGTTGTTCCAGCCCAGGTGGGAGCTCACAGGCGTCTCGTTTGGGTCCCGCCGAGGTTGACGATCCTCGCTCTGAATGTTTCCTCTAAAAAGGATCAGCTGTTTAAATCCTGCTGTGTTTGTTCACCTCTGTCCCAAACCCCGCCCCGCCAACATCAC
>NW_024582430.1:2034690-2036951 GCF_018398535.1 Haplochromis burtoni
CAAGTAAATCTTTTTTAAATTATGATTTTGTTTCCATGGAAACGTGATCAGTCTATTTTTAAATCAAAGAAGTAAATGTTGTTAAAACTGTAACCGTGATGATCACAGCAGCAGTTATGAGAGCTCGGTGTGTTTTTGTCCTCGACGTTTCGGTGTTTGTGAAATCTGCTTTGGTGATTTTTTTTTTTTTTTTTTTTTTTTTTTTTAAATTTGCATTTTATTAGTGAACAAGCTGCTCTTATTTTGAAAAGTCAGCCACTGCTAACCAGTTAGACGTTAAACATTTGAAATCCACTGAGGAGAACATGATGCACAGGATGCTTGAATCTAACGCGACTTCATTTGTGAGTGCCGGTGTTGTGCCAAAAAAAGGTCGTCTACCAAAAACTGACTGCTTGTATTTAAACTGCTATAAATAACTGGTTGGACTATAATATGTGAACATATGTCAAATGTATCCCTCATGAATGATATCAAGTCATGTTCAGCCACAAAAAACATTCCTGTAACAAAGTAGAAGCTGGATCAGTTTTTGGCAGTCACTTATATATATGCTTTATTTATCCAGTTAAAAAATATCTTGTTGTTATTTAAAAATTTTTTTTTTTAAGAGTAATCTGGCCAAGAGGACAGCTGACAGTGCAACAAATATACCAATAGTTATGTAAACATATTTTAAGTGGACAAGAAGGACTGGATTAGTTACAATGTAAGTAACACAGAGTTATAAGGAGAAACGGGTCATTTTTAAATGTTATATTCAACCCCTTTGTGAACCTGTTCACTGAAGTCTATTTACAAACACATGTTAAGATATTACACATAAAAAACACACAAACATTGGAAATCACTTTTTGACACAACACCGGCTCTGAGGCCCTGCAGGCACCAAAATTGAACGAGTCCTTTCTTTGAAGCGTCAGGTCTCGCTCATCTTTGCATTTCCTGATTAATCCTGCAAACAGTAAAACAGACATGGCTCAAACCCCACGGAGGGATTATGCAACACTTACACTAACACTGCTAAAGTACGAGTTAGACTCCTGGCCGACTGTTTGGTGAAGACTTCAGTTTTCGTAATGAGCGACTCGTTGCACACGTACACAAACGGAAGGCGCTGACACGCATTCACAGACGGGACTTGTGTGATTTCTGTGGAGTGACTTTCACTCACAGCGGGGCGATTTCATTTTCCAATCCTTTATTGTTCAATAATCATAAAGTTGTGATTCAGCAGTTTTTACCTGAACTTGCTGACGGACTGAGGAATGTTTACAGCTGCACAGTAAAAGTTATCATATCTGACTGCAGCAGTAAAATGTCACTAAATGTTAAACTTTACCGGAGTTCTGTTGTTAGGCAAAGGTGAGTCTGCTCTCTGATTGGCTTAAAAATCACCTGTCTGATACGAGAGGTCAGCTCAGCAGGGTTTACGCGGTCAGTGACTCAGACTTGGTGGAGCTCTGATACAAATGCAGATAACACTTGATTGTGGAAAAAGCCATTAAATGATAGCAGGGCAAACTTTTACTGCGGAGTTTATTTTGTGATGGACCGATGTGACGCATGTTTGGGTCTCATTGTCAGATTTGTGGTGTTGTGCGGTTTCTGTGAAGTTTGCTGCTATAAAAACTATAAGTGCACTTGTTTTACACTCAGGTCAGCTGGTGTGAAATATTTCACAGGTGATGAACCTGTGAGTTCACATTTATGTGTCGGCTGTCGGAAACGGCGCCACCTGCTGGTCGTGTAAACTGATTGCACTTGTGTAGACGGAGGTGAATGATGAGCTCGGGATGAACAGATGTGGAGTCTGAGCCGGAGGACGGACTGTAAGGATGATCTCAGGTTTCACTTCAGCTTCTTTGTCCCACCTTCGGGAGGCGCTAGAGAACATGGAGCAAATATGTGACTTGAACTGCCTGTGAACATGCGAACTGTGTGCGTTTATTTTAGTCCCCCTGCTTTACTGTAAGTAATAATTAACCCCAGGAGGCATATTTGTATAGTCTAAATGTGCAGGGACAGGCGGGCATTTTTTAAATGTTTTCCCTGTAACTCTCTAACACTCTGATGGGTCCCAGCGGCTCCTGTTGATGCAGGTTTTCATCATGTTCAGAGGCTTCATGCTTCCAGTTAAATCTGATGTTTGTTTGTTTGTTTGTTTGTTTGTCACAGGACATTCGATCGCATGATATAAATGTCTGAAATCCTCTGCCTCCTTATAGAGAGACGGCATTCAGGGTCGAGCGCGTCGGTCA
>NW_024582430.1:2037726-2039332 GCF_018398535.1 Haplochromis burtoni
CGCAGGGAGGTAAGAGCCGGGCGGATGGTGCAGAGAGGGAGGTGGGGAGGGATGGAGGCGCTGCAGGAGGAGGCGGACATGTTGAGCAGACATGGAGGTTTGGCTGTAACCTGATGCAGAGCAGACGCTCGTGTTTCATGACCTGAATACGAGCCGTCGGTGGCACAAAGCTTCATCCTCATTCATCTGGTTCCTCTCCTCCTCCTCGCTTTCACGCCGTTTTATCTCGCCACAAACCTCTTCCTGTCCATGGAGAGTTTACCAAGGGACCCGTAGATTGTCCTAATTGAAGCGCACGTCTGCTTTCACGCATTGTGTCCTTGCAGCATGTGTAGGCGGAGCCACTGCCAGGTATTTTTAGCCTCTTCATAATGACTTCAGCAGTTTGTAAAAATAAGTGGGTCAAAAACGTGAAGCGTCCGTGGGACGGAGCAGGTGTGAGCGTCCTGATGATGATGTCACTCATTTATCTGCCTGTTGTCTGAAGCTTTATTTAATCACATCACCTGTGAGCCTTAAACAGCAGCTAAGGTTGTGCAGGGAGTCTGCCTCTGCTTGCAGAGAACATCCAGATGTTTCCTGCTGTTGTTCAGCTTGCTGCCTGGAACAGATAAACCCTCTTATTTTGTTTGAGCTCACAGATGCAGATGAACAGGGACTCAAAGGGCTGCGTTTAGATGCCAAAACAAAGAAGGTTGGATACAGATGTCTTTATCATGCCATCCTCTTTGTGAGACATGAAAAATTATTTCAGGGCATCAAAGATGATGTTGTTGTTGTTGTTGTTGTTGTTTTCAGTTGTAGGAAATGGTAAGATTATCTGAGAGGTTATAGTCTGAACTTTGACCCTGCAGTTTTGCTCTGTGGGGCAGACTGGCTCTAAAGATGAGTGTGTGCAGCCAACGGAGAACAAGCTGAACAGACGTCCCCATCAGCAGGGTAAAATTCCCCACACAGCTAACCACAGTGAACACAGGTTAACATGGTGTTGTTAAATGTCGGGTTCCCTTTTAGCTGCTTCAGCTTCAGCTTCAGGTTTGAAAAAATGAAAGATGTACTTCCTGTGTAGAATGTGTGTTTGTGGGGTAGCGATGATGATGATGATGATGATGATGATAATGAGATCTGAGTCTGAGTACAGGGAGAGAAACTTAAAGATTTGACCCAGTTTGGAGGAGGCGGCTCTTAAAGTCTCTCCAGGAGGTAAACGGAGCAGGATGCTCACTTTGTTACTGTGACACTGAAGAGAAGCCGAGGATGCCATCCTTCTCCTTCATGCTTATTTCTTTCTAAGGATGTAAACGTTTGCAGCATAAGAGGATAGAAAGTAATTCAGAGGTTACAGTTGACAGAAACTGTATCTGCACGGTGAAATCTGAGGGTTAAATTACAGGTTTATCATTTTTTGTCTCAGTTATGACAGGATCAGTGTAAAAGCTGAGAAACGTGAAGATTTTCTTTCTGCTTTTGTCCACTTTAATTACAAACTTTTTTTAAATCACGTCTAGAGCTGGGCGATATATCGAGTTTTTAAAAAATATCGATATATTTTTATACGAGATATAAGATGTGACAATATCCTTTATATCGATATAGTCTATGTTAC
>NW_024582430.1:2040026-2044811 GCF_018398535.1 Haplochromis burtoni
TTGTTTTCTTTTATTTATGGAGCATTATTATTTAATAAATGCTCATAATTTATTTTTGACTAAATTTTATGTACATCTGCTCTATGTTAATAAAAGTGCCTGTGTGACATCTGGGACACAGCTTTGACTAAGAACTCTCTTTTTGTTCTTACTTTATGACTTTAAAAAAATATATCGAGATATATATCTTATATCGCCATCCAGCTAAAAAATATCGAGATATGAATTTTGGGTCATATCGCCCAGCCCTAATCACGTCTGAATCTTAGATTAAGGATTTTTATTTCCCGTCTAATTCGGTTCACTGTGAATTTGGTTTTTTAGAGTCAAAAGTGAACGTGAGGTACCAGCCGACACGCTTGGTTAAAATCCGCTGGCTGTTTAAATGCTTGTAATCTTTTACTCGTTTACTGATGATGAGGGAACGTTCACATTTTAAGAAGGTGCCTTGGTTAACATAACCTTATGTGAGGGTTAAAGTGGCATTAGCCTAAGGCTATATTAGCACATAGTGGTCAAAGTAAGGTTAATATTAGGTGTGTGTGTGTGTGTGTGTGTGTGTGTGTGTGTGTGCGCGCTCATTGTGATAACTGGCAGTGTGAGAGGTGAACGTGAGCTCTGCTGTGTGCAGGGAAAAATGTGTCAGCATTAATAAAGCTTTGATATTTTGTGTGTGTGTGTGCGCACACGCTAATCTGCACTTTCACCATACATTGCATGAGTCAGCAGCTCCAGCTGTGTAATTCCATCCTAACTTGTAGGTTTGAAATATCAGCTCCACACACCAGGCAGCTGGAACATCTGTCTGTACGTGCTCTGCTGCTCTCTGTGAGCGGGAAAGCGTCGGCCTGGCTGCTGTCAGGAAACGGAGCTGTGGCCGGCTCTGGATTGGTCAGCCGCACGCCGGGATGAGTAAAACGCTCTCGGCCGGCTAAGTGCTCGTTTATCGACCGCGTTTCCGCTCCGAGCGTCTCCTGCTGGCCTTTGTCCTGCAGTTTAACTTCATGTGTCCGAACATATGCTCCTGCCCAGATGGTTTCCATGTTCTTTTCGTTTTGTGTCTTTTCTATTCTTGGCGTTGATTTCTGGTTCGTGATCGCCTCTCTCTCCTCCGTCTTCACTTGGCTCGATTTACCTTCGAAAGGATCCTGTGATCATCAGCCTCTGTTTTCTCTGGACTTTCAGGCCTCTTCGTGCTGCTGAGCCTCTCTGTGACGATCAGCTGTGGTCCTGCTAACGTTCACGTCTCCTTTGGTTGCATGTTGTGGGTTCAGAGAACCATTACCAAATCTAAATGCCACAGTTCAAATCCCCTTCATACGGTTTACCTGCTCAAATGATGAAGAAATAACAAAAGCAATGAAGCCCACCTGTGCAGGTTTTTGGGATCCTGCCCAGCTTTCTTTTGTGTAATGCCCTCAAATTAAAGCGGATAATCTGCACTGCGAGCCCACGTATCTGTAACTTAAATATATTTTTAGCAGTTTTACTCTGATGACCTTCCAGAGATGGGCTTTGTGTCTGGCTGGAATCGATCCAGCGGCCTTTTGCTTTCCAAGAAGGTGTGCTAGCCGCTGCCAAAATATTATTTCTTTAATATTGTACATAATTGTAATAAAGATCTGTTAGTGATACCAGGTGCATCTAACCTTCCCCATGGTAGAATTAATCCATCACAGTGACCTTGGGCTATGAACGGATTACTGAGCAGGGTCAGAGGACCTGTGGACTACAGCAAGGGGTCCTGTAGAGTCTGTGCTGGAGACGGCAGGTAGTTTGTAGTTTAACTGGGCTTGAGTCCATTGAGTGGATGAAGTTTCTCCTGATAATGTTCGTCATCTCTTCATTCCTTGTAAGCAGACAATGTCGTCCACTCGATACTGAATCCAGCTGGATCCACATTAGTTTGTTTTCTTTAAACTTTGCCTTTCGATGCAATTGTGGTGAAAAAGAATGAAAAAGCTCGGCTAAAACGTTCATGTAGAACTTTATGTTTAACTGCAGGATTCTCAATCAGGTAATAATCACAGAACCGGTTTGTGAGGTGGAGGCACACCTGTGGTGTAAAATTTCTCCTGGAAGTTTAACGTAAACGAGCTGAGGTGTGATTGGTGCTAACGACGTGTGAGTCGCGGTCACTCGAGGGTTAACGAGGCCATCTGCTCTCAGGATTAACAGATTACGCTCACGCTTCGCTCATCCTGACCAGAGAGACTCCCGATCAGCTGTTCTGGGATCAGCTGCTGGTAATCCTGCAGGCGATGTGGCGGTGAGGCTGTAGGTGGGTTAACTGACCGCCGTGCAGCAGGAAGCTCTGACCACCTGTCTCACATGTCCCACCTGAGACTGCGGCCGGTCGCTGGTGCAGAGTGAATGGGTGACTGGGACCAGCTGTGCGGAGTGGCAGCATGCTGGGCTGGGTGGGAATGCTGATCAACAAGAGCTGGCTGGACCGACAGCGCTACGTCCAGCCTTCAGAGAGAAGAGCTCGCTGTGGACCGGAGGCTGTTAGAGAGGGAGGCTGTCGGCTGATTGGTGGAGTGCTGCAGGTGAGACGGGACGGGACACCGACGGGCTGTGATGTCGAGGTCTGAACTGAGAATGCTAATGTAAGAAACTTAGCTTAAGCCTCAGGATGTTACCTAAACGAGTCAGCCAGGTGTGTGTTCGTCGTGTGTCGGCATCGCTGATATTTCCAGGAAGGATTCACTCAAAGACGTTTCCTGCTCGGCTCTGTGGAAGTTGCCAGGTGTGTTTCTGCTTTAGTGGTCATGACGCACTACACGTGCTCATTAGTCTTTTCTGGTGTTCATCCTGTACTGACGTCCGGATCGGCTGCTATCCGGCAAAGATGAAGTAAACTGACGTCACAGCTGCTGTTGTTAGCCACCTTTTCTGCTCGTCGTGCAGATTCTCGATTCTTGTCGCTGCAGCTGGATCGACGACCCGAGTGCACGGCTGTCGGATTTTACTGCAATTCAGTGATCATTAAAGAAGTTCGGAGATTCACAGATCAGTGTTTCAACAGTTTGAAAAGATGAGACTTTGTGGAAAACTCCCTGCAATTTCTGTACTTCCTGTTTCTGATGAATCCTCATCCTATATCAGCACTGATATAGATTTTGTCTGAGTGGCGACGCCTACTGTTCAGGAGAATACAGCAAGCATAAATGGAGGTGGCTGTGCGATGGCGGCAGGTTTAGTCAGACCTTCAGTATTGGGTTAGTTTGGTTACTTTGGAGTTTTCCACAACTTTTCAGTGCTTTGTGCCACTTGTGATTCCAAATACGCCACGAGTCACGCCACGCTGGTGAAGACTCAGGTGGGTGGCGATTGGTGACACAATGAGAGTCTCCACCTGTTGTTACAACCAGGTACTACAGCCAACCGGCAACTGCCGTCTGTTTGGCTCTCACACATAAACAGACGATTAAAGTCCGCCTACCTGCTGCCGTTTCTTGAAACGTCTGGTTTTAATCCCAAAAAGTTGATTCTGTTCATCTGGACGTAGCGTTTCAGAAACGTTTCGTCACTCATCCAAGCGACTTCTTCAGATTCAGTTTCACAGTTTTGAGATTTCCTTGCCTGCATGGTTGCTCCTGCATCAAGACGTCTGGTTTTAACGTGTGTAATATTAAATAATATTTGCAAAGTTGTTTCACATAAACGTTCGTATCTACTAAAGCAGGAACGATGGAGCGTTTGATGGAGAGGCTCTGATGGTGAAGTGGCAACTAAAGCGCTTAACATGTCAGGAAACGATGTGTGAGAAACGTTATGTGAAAGTGTTTGGCTCATAACCTGTTGGGTCAAACAAAAGGGGGTGGGGCTTATCTCAACCAGCCACCAGAGGGCGCTGTAGGGTAATCCATCCATCAAGAATAAACTTCAGCAGCAGAAGCTGCTCTTTTTATCTTCACATCTTCTTGTTTTTAATCTTTCTGTTTGTCCCTCTGTGCTTCCAGCCGGTCCAGCGGTCCAGTGCTCTGGTCAACCCGGCGGTCATGTTCGGCACACGAAAGACCTGGGACCTCGGCCACGCCCCCTGCCTGCAGGATCTCTGGAAGAAAGACCTCTCATTGGATGGTGAGTCAGCCGCCTACCTCGGGGAAAGAAAGAGCAGCGTGGCTGCATATTTTCTGTGTGTGTGGAGGAGAGGTGAGTCATACCTGTGTGTATGAATGAAGCTCGGCGGTCAGAGGGATCCTGGGACTGTCAGTGGGGGGGACAGGTGAGCTGAAACCGTCACGTTTGCTTTATTGACTGCTGCTCGCTGTGTTTTTCTCAGCTGCTCGTTTCTCAGCGCGAGTCCCCGGAGAGCCGGATCAGGTTAACAAACACTGCAGCTATTGTCTCTCCTGTTCACTCGTCAGACTTTCATTCTGCCCCCTCAGCCACAGCCGTGTGTTTAAAGAGGCTCAGGGCTCCAGGTTTGTTTGAACGAGGGTTTAGGCGATTACAGGAAAGGGCAAACCTGCAGTTATTTTCATAATGTTGGTAAAACTTGTGTCTGAAACTTCAAGTTTCAGTTTATTGTGAGTGAAACCGGGCGAGCAGGTGGAAAAAGCTGAGGTAAGCTGCTTCACATTCCTGCTGCATAAAAACTTAAATGTCCTCTGGATTAAAATTAATATCAGCTTAAAACTTTTCATTCTACCTGCTCGCAAGTTTCATCACGTCCTTGGCACTGCTGCAAGAAAGTTTGGTGAATGACTTTTGAGTCATTATTGAACTGCTTAAAATAAAAGTGTGTGTGTGTGTGTGTGTGTGTGTGTGTGTGTGTGT
>NW_024582430.1:2044831-2088495 GCF_018398535.1 Haplochromis burtoni
GTGTGTGTGTGTGTGTGTGTGTGTGTGTGTGTGTGTGTTTCCTGCACTCTTCTGAATTGTTATGCACCATTTTGATTTGTGTCCCTGCTGAGTCGACACATCCAGGCGCTTCATTCGTCTGTCGTCTCCTCTTTGTGATTTGCTGACTTGAGTGTAATGAGTTGATCATTTGCTCTGATATCGGGGCGATTTTCAGTCTTTTGTTCGGGGAATCTCAAATGAAGAAATATTCTGCACACAGCATACGTCACATATTTAAGACGTGCACATCTGAGCTCATTGAGACTTTAGAAGCCACTTCTTTTAAATTAGAGTTTTCTGTTTCATGGTTTGTGCAGTGCTTTCACTTTTAAAACTTTGAGAATCTTCATAAATTACTTTGGTGTCTGGGTTCTCCCTTAGAGATGTTACTCCCACAGTTCAGTTGGTTGTTCTGAATGGGATGCTTCACGAGTGCCTCCTAGATGAGGTGTTTAACTGGCAGGAGACCTCAGGGCAGATCTATATCTTGGCTGGTCTGGGAACGCTTCAGTGTCCCTGCTGGAAAGCTGGAGGAGGAGGAGGTGGCTGAGGGGAGGCAGGTCTGGGCATCTCCACCCCTGAAAGCGTAAAAATGGATGGATGGATTTCTGTTGTTAGTTTTTAAGGCTGGCTATGAAGACAGGGGAGGCATCATGTAAAGCACATCATACTTTTTTGGGGAGGGGGGCATTTTTACTTTAACGAGTCAGTAACTTCACCTTTTGTCATCTATTGAAAGATAAATCTGCAGTTTTTTTCTCCCTGTGAAAGTCCCAAGGAAAGGAATCTCCTGGTGATGAAACTCTCTCCCCGGAGTTTCATTTGGACTGTGGGTTCCTCCTGTGGTGGAAATGCAGGTTGTCTGTTGCCAAACAACAAAGGCTTTAAACAAAGTGGTGACGAGCCGCCGTCTGTGAAATTCAGGGTGGATACTGACGTGGATTTGGTTACTGTGCAATGTCCTCTTCAAGGTCTCCATTAAAACTCTTTTGATTATTTAGCCAGAACAAAACTGGTCAGTGGGATCTTCTTTGCTGAAACGCTTTATAGAGGCTGAGGGATATTGAGGTGAAGGCAGTGACGCTGCAGTATTTCCCTGTCAAACTGGGTCATACTCAAAATCGCAACCAAGTGATGAAATATGAAAGTGTAACTGGAGGCCGGAGGAATGCGGACTGTCAGATCTGTAATTTCTAACACGTCAGCAGCGTGTCGGACCTGTGAGCTGAGGTTTCAGCATTTTTTTTTTTTTTCTTCCATGTGTAAACATTTACTGTGATGCAGGAAAAGCAAACGCGCAGTACTTCTGTGTAATCCTGTTTTCTAATCCGTCATTATTTGGTTTAAAGCAGGTTTTCTGCTCAGTTTGAGTCCACGATGCAGCTCTGAATGTTAAACTTGGACAAGAAAACACAAAAACAATGTCTGAAGGTCGGCGAACAGCTGACTTACAGAAGATAAGATTTAAACGGTTTTATGGGCCCTTTGTTCACCTGGAGCAAAAGCACAAATAAGAAAAACAATTCAAACAAAATCAGGGAAAAGAGACGAATAGCTCGAGACTTTAGTTTGTTGTTTTCTATTGTAATATTGGGCGTCACACTGACCGTCAGTGCCCAATATTGCAATAAAGTAATACACAGTTTCACAGCACACTTGTTTTCATGTCTGCCAGCTGGAGTCATGTGAGTGAGGAGTGCCATTATATTGTCAGATGGAGGCGGTTTGAACATAGCTTTGCTTTGCAGTGAGCTCCTGTAGCTTACAACAATAGTTTCCCCTGACAGTCGTTTTTGTCTTTTAGCGGTATTCGGTTTTACTTCCTCGCAAACGACGTTTGGTTAACACACCACGGGCGTATTGTACAAGGTGTTGCAGAATAAGCGGATCTCTTCCGTGTCTTTCATTAAATAAGCGGCACATAACTTAGTCGTTTAACTCAACCGTCTAGATGTGTGAAATTCTCATCCCTGAGGAGCGGCCAAGTCAAGGTGTGACTAAGGGTTCTCACAAAGATGGAAAAACGGGTTTGTGTGTATGTTTGTGTACCTGCTTAAACATATTTGTGGGGACCAACAGTCCTGTCCTCACAAGTTTTAAGGCATTTTTGAGGCTCAAAATGTGGTTTTACTTTCAGGGTTACACTAGGTTATGGTTAGGTTACGGCTGAGGGTTAGCGTTAGTGTTAGGCATTTGTTTTTGAGGGTTAGGGTTAGGAAAGCGTTCTCCCCATTAGATGTCCTCACTAAGATATGAAAGCGTGTGCGTGCGTGTGTGTGTGTGTGTGTGTGTGTGTGTGCGTGCGCACAGAGAGCGGATTATTCTCAGGTTGATAAGATTTGAGGCCTCACACACTTAAAGAAACTTGTGGCAACGTGTACACACACACACACACACACACACACCTCTGTGAGCAGGTTAATGTGTCAGTGGCTGTTATCAGTAGTTATCTGGTTGGACTGGTTTCCATGGAGCTGCAGGTTTACTCAGGAGGAGAACGGGAGCTGAGAGAGAGGAGCTCAGCTTGTTTCTCGCTGTGACCTCAATAATCACTGATCACTTACAATCTGCTTATAGATTACCTTACACCCACTCAGAAGGTGCTTTTCTTCTGAGCTTATCAAGGTGGGCCCATAGTTTAATTTCACAATGAGGTTTTAACACGTGAACTTTAACAATCGAGCCATTGTTAGATTTTTCCTCGTTCAGTCGGAGGATCCGTGTCTTCTTCTTTTGGAAGATGCACTTTTAATTTTAACTTTTAAAATATTACTAAATGGAAATGATGCTGAGTAACACGTGACGTCGTATAACTAAGCTGTCTCCCGTGTCTCCGCAGCGAGCTCAGTGGACTTCCTGATGAGTGATGGTGAAGACGACGGCTCCTTCCTTTCTCTGCCAAGCACCGCCTTCTCGCAGCGCCCCTCTCTGACCGCCGAGCTCAGTGAAACGAGCGCGACCAGCCAGCAGCTGATTATCCAGGTAAACGACCAGCACAGACAATCGACTAATCAGGAGACTTAAAACGACCGTAAAAGCATGAACTGAGGCTCGACTGAGCGCGCTCACTTCATGCTGCACGGCGGCATGTCTGCAGCGACGGCGCTGACTCGCAGCTGACATCAGCAGAGAGTGACAATGTTCAGCTGACCGAGCCTCTGTCTGTTTACGCCTCGGGGACGCTTCCTGTCGTCCTGCTCGTCACATCTGTGACACGACTGCTGACGCTCTCTGAGTGTTGTTGCTCCGTCAGGTGACGTTGGCGACACGCAAATGTTTGCAACAGACTGACGAATGAGGGCTGGAGGCCCAGACTATAAAAGATGTTCACTTTTATTCTTTGTCTTGCACCTGTCAGATTTCTGGTTTCCCTCGTTTGTTGTCCGTCCATCATTCCCTCCGTTTTTGTTTTTCATGCCGTCTTCATCTGCAGAGGGTCACCTGGTCATGCTGGTGGACTCCTGCCAACGTAAAAACCTTCACTGTCCTTGTTGCTCGCTGTAGATTCTTCTTCTTTTGTATTTTTCTGTAGCGTTTCCCTTTTTGTCTCTGACAGGCAGAGGTCGTAGTGACCGTGTAGACGTTGTTGTGAGCTTCTAGAATCAGTTGCACAGCCTGGATAACTGTTGCCGCTGATTGATTTGTGCTTGTCGTGTGTTTTCAGACCCTACAGGACAAAGTTTGCGAGTTTCAGGCTCGACTTCACTCTGAAGAAGTAGCCCGCCACCTGCTGGTCCAGCAGCTGCAGCAAAGTGTCAAAGAGAAGACGGGTGGAGGCGTTAAGACGCTACAGGAGGAGCAGACGTCAGAGACGCCCAACGGTCAGTGTTTGTAGACAGACGATTCCACTCGATGCGACTGATCTTTCATTTTATTCCAAGATGGCAGGCCCTGCAGTCCTCTGCAGTGACGTAAACGCGTCTGTGTGTTTGTAGGTGTGAGGGTGGTGCAGCCCAGTGACCCTGCGGATCGTCTCAGCTGTCCAGAGGAAGAGCAGCTCGTTACTCGGCTGCGCACACAGGTACGTCTGCAGGAAACCCGCCGATCAAACAAGGCAGGCCTGACACTTCCCACAATGCTTTAGGGGGACACAAACATACGATATCAGCTAGCTTGTAGTCGTGAGTAACAGGACGGCCTGCAGCTCTGATATTTGTTTAGAAGCTCCCGTTTGCAGGATTTGGTGGTGTTACAGACAGCTGTTAGTGAATCTGCTGCAATACTGAACACATGAACATGAATGTTCAGGCGAAGGATCTTTAAGTTCTAATAGTTTATTCTGATCAGCGTTGAGATTATTCTCAGGACAGTAAATCCAAAGCTGTGTGTTTCTGTGTGTTCAGACTCTGAACACTCGAAGGTGTTTAACTGAATATTTCTTGTGTTTTCTTTGCTGTCGGGCTGACATCTGCACGTTGGCGTCAAACGTAAAGCGAGTCAGAAACGTTGACAGATTTGTTACATCAACAAAACGAAGCTGCCGGTCCGATCTGCAGCTCAGCGACACGTCACGGTGCAAACGCAAAGATCCCAACTATCGAATCAGTGTGGTGACATTCAGCAGAAAGCTGATCCGAATGCGATCTGCAGCTGAGCCGGCGCATCTTGAAATGGACATGTTTAACTGAGACGTGCAAGATATAAGAACAGGGTTAAAAGTTTGTTTTTTACCTTTTAATGATGTTCTTTGGCATCTGCAGGTGGAGGAGCTGGAGGAGAAGCTGTTGGATCAGACCCAGGAGGTGGAGAGACTTCGCTCTGAACTGGTGAGACCCTGCTGGACCATGTTGGACCATGTTCCTCAAAAACGCATGCGTCTTTGTTCTGTGTGGGGACACTTGCATGCTATAGTCGTAGGACCCACATCTTAAACTTTAACCTGACTCAAAACCTGAAGCTCGTCTGAAGGTTGTTCCAAAACGAGGGCTGGATGCAGTTTCCCTGTTGCTCCTGTTTGACAAAAACGACTCATTTTCAGTAAAATGTCCCAGTTTTGCAACAAAAGTGTTTGACTTTATGCAACAACATCCTGACTTTGGAAAAAATGTTCCTGCTTTGCAGAACAAATGTCCTCATTGTCCAGCCAGGAAAAGTGAGACAGCACTCGGTCATGTGGTCATGATGTTATCGATTAATGGGAAATTTCCCCTCCTGGTTTATTTATTTATTTATTTTAAAACTCTCCAACATTCAGGAGAATGTTTACTTCATACGTCTCAGTAAATGGAAGTGGAGCTTAATGAGAGAAACACTTTCCTAATAAAACAACTCAATAAGTCAGCTTTAGAAGAAGGTCGGGTTTCACGTACAGGAAAAATGTTTTCACTTGTTTCAAATCACTTTTATTGATTGCCAGGTTAATGCGTCCCTCCTGAGGACTCTGCAGTGCTGCAGACATGCAAACATCAAACAAACGTCCTACTACACAGAACCAGTTTCATTTTGCCCAAAAACAGTGGCCACAAACACACGACTTTATTTTTCACATTTTTACATCATTTCAAATTTTGCCAGGAGGCTGGGCCGGCCTTTGTGAGGACCCTAATGTGCAGCTGTGTTAAATGTTGGTACACTCTGACAGACATTAAGGTGTTTGTGTGTCTTTGTGTCCTTTAGGGGGCGACAGACCTGGAGAAGCAGCTGGAGCTGCTGGTGGTGGAGAATGAGCGTCTGAAGCAGGAGCTGAAGTCATGCAGGAGCTCAAAGCTTCAGAAGCTCGATGCTGCCGCAGAGACCTGCAGCCACTGCCCCCACAGCCAGGTAACGT
Organism: Haplochromis burtoni; assembly: GCF_018398535.1. Classification (NCBI taxonomy): domain Eukaryota; kingdom Metazoa; phylum Chordata; class Actinopteri; order Cichliformes; family Cichlidae; genus Haplochromis; species Haplochromis burtoni. The sequence continues at coordinate 2,050,620 of NW_024582430.1, forward strand.
GCATGTGCGCGGGCTCGCTCAGCAGCCTGCTCCAGGTGTGCTGACGAGTTTAAACTCCTCGCTGTGTGCTGCAGGATGCGGAGGCCCTGCAGAGGGAGGTGTCCCGCTGGGAGACCCAGGCCCGGCAGAGGGAGCGGCGGCTAGCTGAGCTGGAGAGAGAGCTGCTGGAGAAAAGCTCCAGGACGGAGGCCCTCCAACGGCAGCTGGATGACTCCACCCGGCAGCTGGACGACAGCCGCAGGCAGCTGGAGGAGTCGAGGCGGAGGCAGGGGGAGGCTGAGCAGAAACTCACCCTCCGGCTGCAGGAGTGCGAGGAGGAGCTCGCCAGACAGGCAGCGATGCCCCCCAGAGTCAAAGTGAGGATGCTGGTCAGGTTGAAGGAGATTAGATTCATGCCTTCAGTTTTTCAGGAGTTCCATTAGATCTGAAGTAGCTGAGTAACTCTACCATGAGAATGCAGCATCGTCTTGGGTGGAAACTAAATCTAATCGGCTCTAATTGTTTGGTGTTCCTCAGTATGTGACGCAGACGGTGGAGGTGGAGTCGGCGGACTCTCAGAAAGCTGTGGCCGAGTTGCAGGTGAAGAACAACGCCCTGCAGGAGCAGCTTTCCGCGCAGAGGCAGCTGCTGCGAGAGCTCGAGACGCAGCTGCACGAGTCGCAGAGGACCTGCGCTCAGCTTAGGACGCAGGTAAGTTCACCTGCAGTCGCACGTCAGCTCGTCCGGTTACCGTAGAGGCTCCAGAAGTGCTGCATGACCCAACCTGCAGAAGCCAGCTTTGCCTTTTCCTCGTCTTCCTCTTTAATGTCTCCGGCAGCTCTATGAACGTGAAGGAGGAGACGAGCTGGAGAGGAGCTACGAGCAGAAGTCGGTTTTTGTTCAGTGCTTTTCTAACTACGCATAGATGATGTTGGGTCAGAATAAATCATTTTGATGTGAACCAGACGTTTTCTTCACCTGTGGTGTGGTGAGGCAGGTGATGAGGTTCTCCTATGAGCAGACCTCAGATCAGCCAGTTTCCAGGTTAACCCCTACGCTTCACCTTTTCCTCTCCGCATGCATCCGGTTGCAGCTCCTTGCAGATCGAGGCCGTCTGTGCGGCCTCCTGTCCAAGGCCGTCGGCCGGCGCAACAGCGAGGTGGTTCGCAGGTTATCGAAGGTTGGCCACCCAGTCCTTTTCCCCGCCTACCCCGTGACATCATTAGTGTTCAGAGAACAGAGGTCACAGCGAGCGACCGCCCCTGACCGAGAGCGCCGGCACTGAAGCTGCCAGATAAACCAGACACGTCAGCCACTGACGCCATCGTTTGTTACGATGCAAAGACACGATACACAAGTTTTATTAAAACATGATTACATGAGGGCAAAACGGCTGTGCAACGATGTGATGGCAGAAATAAAGATCTGGTTTAATTGGATAAAAATTTAAATATGAAGACAAAGTGTGTGTGGGTGTGGGTGTGGGTGTGTGTGTGTGTGTGTGTGTGTGGGTGTGTGTGTGTGTGTGTGTGTGTGGCAGCTTATGAGAGTTTCTAAAATCGGTGGTTTGAACTGGTTTAACTGGGACGCTTCAGAGCCTCAGACCCTGTGTGATCACCCAGTGTGTGATTTTTAAACCATCCCAGTAACTGTCCCAGTGCTCCCTGGTTATTGCAGGCTGTGTTCACATTAAAATACAAAGCTTTTATTTTGGTTGTTCTAGTTTAGCATAAAGAAAGCGTTAGCCCAGCTCCAGGTATCAGCCAACCTGGCGAGCAGCTGCTGGATGAACCGTTAGTCATCAGTGTGAAGAAGCCTTCCCGTATGTTCCTGTTCCACCTGTGTGATCAGATTTACCTGTGTGATACACCTGTGTTCTCCTGTGACACTAGCTTTTGTGTTAGCTGTTCGCTTTGACAGTGTGTAAAAAATATTTACTAACTGCTGCTTAGCTAACCGATGTTAGCTGATGTTTGCTGGTGATCCTGAAGGTTTTTTCTCCTCGCTGCATTTGAAGCGTCACTAAAGTCTGAGATGTTTCCGTGGTCTTGTTAGCTTTGTGATCAGCTGTGTCTGGTACAGCTGATGTAATGTTATTCTGAATATAACTTTAATTAAACATGAAAACAGTCTGCTAATGGAAGTTATCCTCTAAGAAATTCCATGTTTGAAATGTAAAATTAAATTCTGAGTTCTTGTGAATCCAATAATTTTAGCTGTAAATGTGAAATTATATTTAAAATTTGAGTTTCCAAGTAGCATCAGTAAGTCATTTTAGTCCCATCCTAATTAAAGATGCCTACATTTATTTTTCACTAGCAAAAACATTCATTTCTTATTAGTGAAACTGTAGATCTGTAATTAATGTATTTATATTTTGAAATAACTGTAAATGTAATTTGGCCTTTTTGTAATTTATGTTGATATTATCTGCAGCTTAATTCTCATTGGTTAAAATGTCATTAATTAGTATCAACATTTCACATAATGTTTAACGTTATGGAAACAAGTCAAACTTGAATCGGGGATATTTAAAAGTTTTCCGTGAGGCTCGTCGTACAGATGAACGCAAAGGCAGAAACTCTATGATGTGCTCGGGTGTGTATTCTGACACTGGCCTCCACCTGTGTGCATCCGCCCTCCAGATCCTGGTCTATGAAGGAGAGATGGAGCGAGCTCAGGGTCAGCTGGAGGCGGAGATGCAGAACCTGGAGGAGGAGAAGAACCGTGTCATCGAGGAGGCGTTCATCCGAGCCGAGAGCGAGATGAAGGCCGTCCACGAGAACCTCGCAGGTCAGACGCAGTTTCCTGTTGGTCTGAACCGCAGACTGTGTATATGGACTCTGTGACCATTCCCATGTTGTGTGTATCCATCACAGAGACGCAGGTATCCTGTGTTCTTGGTAACATCCAAATAAAATCACTCAGACATCTTGGAGCGTCTGTTAGCACAGTAACCTCACTGCAGCCATATTATTGGTCACCTGAAGACATTAAAAATGCTCCAACAGCACAAACATGGTCCAGTTCAGGGACTCTGGTTAGTTGAGGTGAAGTCAGCAGAAAGCTACAGAGGCCACACCCCTAATAATGCAAATTTTAATGCAGGCGACTTACCAGGCATTATAAAGGAGAAAATCATCTGCAGAGACCGAACAGTTTGTGTATCCGGCTGTAAACACGTTTATTTCTGCTGCAAAGTTTTAACTTGGGAGTCTATAGGGACCGACTCACTGCTGCCTCTGCTGGATGTTGGAGGAACTGCAGGTCTTGATGCTTCCTCGTTAGCTTCATTTGTTGTTGTTGTTTACAGGTGTGCGTATGAACCTGCTGAGCCTGCAGCCGGCCCTCAGGACTCTCACCTCGGACTACAACTGTCTGAAGAGGCAGGTACAGGACTTCCCCTTCATGCTGGACAAAGCAATCACGGAGGCCAAGCAGGAGGTGAGTCAGAGCCCCGCCGTCATGGTTACGCTCAGAGATGGGTCGAGTCAAGACGCCCTTTAAATGGGGGAAAAAAAAACTATAAGTGTTAATTCATACAAATGATTTTGCAGTCATTTTATAAATATAAAGTGTGTGTGTGTGTGTGTGTGTGTGTGTGTCAGATCTGCCAGGTGATCAGTGAGGTGAGCAGCACCAACCAGGAGCTGCTGCGTAAATACAAGCGAGAGATGAACCTGAGGAAGAAATGCCACAACGAGCTGGTTCGACTCAAAGGTCTGAAACAAGCTTTGTGTTTTCTGTCCGAACGTTTCATAGCTCCCGCTCTCACCTGCTCGCTCACACACCTGATCACAGATTTTAATACTTTGGTAAAACAGAAATCTTCTATTAAAGAGCTTTAAAGAAGCACATATTAGTCTGCAACATGGAGCATATAGCTGCATTTTATTTTGAAGGAGGTGAGAACCTGCTTTTCCTTGTTTCCTGTCATGTCTTACTGACGAGCTCATACCAAAAACTTAAGCATCAGGCTACTCCAAACATCAAACACAGGTACAGAGGGGCAGCCAATCAGAATAAAGTTGGCATAAAGAGGGCGGAGCTCTAAATCGGCTTGTTTCAGATGGAGAATGAACTCCGCGGAGGATAAAGGATTATTTTGAGCCATGATTCATGCAAAGCTGCTCTGGTAGAGACCGATAATCTCACCTGGCAGATGTTTGAGCACCTGTGCAGATTCAGGAAATGATGTCGTCTGTTTGGTCAGAACAAAATGTTCTAAATTCACCGTGCTGCTGTGTTTGGTCTCCAAGGTAACATCCGTGTGTTCTGTCGCGTCCGGCCGGTCAGTCAGGAGGAGCAGGACTCCGCCGATGCCAAAACCATGCTGAGCTTCGACTCGGACGACGACGCCATCCTCTACCTCTCTAACAAGGGCAAGGTCATGACCTTTGAGTTGGATAAAGTCTTCCCCCCTCACGCCACGCAGGAAGAGGTGAGCGTCCTCGGAACGTTTAGATTGTTGAACTTCAAAATAATGAAGCCCGAAACGACCTCCAGGTCAGAGGCTCGTCTTGTGAGCAGATACCCCATCGGTCATGATTTTTGTGGTGATTGTGAATAAAGGCGTGCGTCTCATCTGCTGGTTCTCTCTGATTGGCTCATCAGGTGTTTCAGGAGGTTCAGGCTCTGATCACTTCCTGTATTGACGGCTATAACGTCTGCATCTTCGCCTACGGGCAGACCGGCTCCGGGAAAACCTACACCATGGAGGTAGGACATTTATCCGCTCAGAAAAGCTCAGTTTTTGCTCCAATAACAAGACACAAATTCAAATGTAAGTAAAATTTAATCGAGATGTCGCTGAATACACCTGTAAACTCCGCCTCCTCTGCCTGTGGACCTTCAGGGTGTCGCTGATAACCCCGGCATTAACCAGCGTGCTCTGCGGCTGCTGTTCTCCGAGGTATCGGAAAAAGCTCCAGACTGGGACTATAAGATCACCGTCAGCATGGTGGAAATCTACAACGAGACGCTGCGGTGAGGAGAGAGCTGTCCCGTCTGAGGGCCTCTGACCCTGTAGACTGATGATGGCTTCATTTACATGTAAACTACAGTGTTTGTGTTTACAGCGATGAGGAAACATGAGGATGTGTTTCAGGGTTTGAAGTGTGGAGGTCTGTTATCGCAGGTTTTACTCCCGCCTCCTCGTATGGGAGCAGCTGCAGTGCAGTTATGTAAAGCTGGGCCACTCCATCTGTCCAGCTGTTGTGTAACAAAACATCTGTGCAAAGAGTCAGAGCTCAACATCTGGCGAAAGGTTTTCTTGGCAGAAACATTCAGAGCTCTGAAGGTCAGATTAAACTCAGATTATCAGACTGAACAACACGAAACAGAAAAACGCAGAAATGGGAGAAAAGCTTCACGAGCTGCAGCTGGTGAAAGGTTAAAGATTTGTTTCATGCTGCAAATTACGGATCTCTTCAGACCCCTGAGGGCCCCTGAGTTCTGTTTTAATCAGCCTTCGTTGTTGCACTCAAGCCCTGAGTCGAAACCTGCAGGCACTCAAACGCCTCTGTTGCCTTCAGGGACCTGCTCGGGGAGAATCCGTCTGACAAGCTCGACATAAAGATGAATCCCGACGGCAGCGGCCAACTCTACGTCCCCGGACTGACCGAGATCACCGTGCAGAGTCCCGAGGACATCAACAAGGTGAGGACTTCCTGCTTGTCCTTTAGTGTAACATGCCTGATGATCATTTGTCTTCCTGTGATGATGGATGACGGCTTGTTTGTTTTGCAGCAAAACTAAATGTAAAAAAACCAAACAAACAAAAAACAATAATCAACTTTTGTGGATTTTTTTTTTTTTTACTGTTTGCAAACATGTGGATCTAAAATTCATCGTGCGCAGGAATGATGTGTTTAACTCCCAGCGGCTCACGGTTACTCTGTTTACCTGTCTGCAGGTGTTTGAGTTGGGTCACGTCAACAGAGCGACAGCCTGCACCAACCTGAACGAGCACAGCTCGCGGTCACACGCTCTGCTCATCATCACGGTGTCTGGATTCAACACAGCCACTGGCAACCGCACGCTAGGTACACACACACACACACACGTTTGTTTAGGTGTCTGTGTGAGGACTTGTGTTAATGCACAGTATTATCAGGACACCAAACCATCAAACAGCCCTTAAAAGGTACCAGAGTGTGGATCAGATCAGCGGTCTCCTCTTTCTAAAAAGAAAAACCTGACTTACCAAATATTTTGTCTTTTACAAAAAAATCATTTCCACATAAACTTTACTCTTCCTGTCCCAAAAATGTCTTATTTCAAAGATTATCTTTACAACATAGCTGTATTCCCAAAAACTTTCAATAAGGGGTCCAGATTTCATCAGTTTGCCCTCTGAAGAAACATCCTGGTTAGATTCAATGACTTTCCATGTGGTGCTCACTCTGCTGTGCTCCGGTTTAGGGAAGCTGAACCTCGTGGACCTGGCGGGCTCGGAGCGGATTGGTAAGTCGGGGGCGGAGGGCAGTCGGCTCAGAGAAGCTCAGTGCATCAACAAATCCCTGTCGGCGCTTGGCGATGTCATCAACGCGCTGCGGAGCAAACACTCCCACGTCCCGTTCAGAAACTCGCGCCTCACGTACCTGCTGCAGGACTCGCTGAGTGGAGACAGCAAGACCCTGATGATGGTGCAGGTGAGTCCAGGAGCTGGCCAATAAAAGCAGCAACCTGAACAACCCCACAGGGCTTTGATGAAGGTGACGACTTCCTGTTTATCATCATCAGGTCTCTCCGTTGCCCAGCAACATGAGCGAGTCGGTCTGCTCGCTAAAGTTCGCTCAGAGGGTTCGCAGCGTCGAGCTGAGCTCCTCGTCCTCCAGGAAACACGAGAACTCGTCCACGTCATCCTCGCCCACCCACGACAGCGTTGAGGTAAAGACGTATTTCTTCTTCTTTGGTTTATTCACGATCAGCTGTTGAATAAGGGCGGGGTTAACTGTGTGATGTAGGGTAGAAATAATTGGTTTTATGAGACAATTAACAAAAGTTACCTTTGACCTCTCTCTAGCTGGACTCCCCCCCGGTGACCCCGGTCCCTCTCCCCATCTCTCGGGCCAGCAGCGCCGGCTCCACCCTCTCCTCCGCCTCCAGAACTCCCAGCAGCTCCCGCAGGAGGTCCCAGTCGCAGCTCTCCACAGGTACACTGCGCTCAGAGGTCACATGATTAATTGGGATTGTTGCTAATAAATTATTTCAGCTGTAAGCTCAGTGTTGTAGTTTTAGCAGCAGCTCGGCTCTGTGAGGACGGCTGCATCCCGTCTGAACTGAACCCTGCTTCTTCCTGAAGTGCCCCAGAGCGGCTTTGCATGATTCAGAGTTTAAAATAATCCTTATTTGTCTTACGCTGAGCCTTGGTGCAGCTCATCCCCTTCTGCCTGAAGAAGGCTGTTTAGCCCCTCCCCTTTTGAGCCAACTTTCTACTGATTGGCTCTATTTTTTATTTTTTATTTTCTTTTACTGATGGTTTGAAAAACCATCTGTCTGAGATGACCATATGAGGATATCTTCTTTATGACGTCACACAGTGCCAAGAGTAAAAAAAAAAAAAAAAAAAAAATGTTTTGTTGTAACACTGAGCAACCTTCATGCCATTTTTCTGCAGTGCATTGTGGGAAATGTAGGGCGCTGGTGCCTGAGCAGGGGAACAGCGGCAGCGTAAATAATAATAATGATGATAACTCCTGAACATCGCAGGTCTGAGCTGTAAGAGTGGAGGAGGAATTTTCCAGGAACGCCCGCTGTCAGTCTGTCCTCCTCCTTCTTCTTCTGTGTCCTCATTCTGTGGTCTGATTGGTTGGTTTGCAGACAGACAGGTAGACAGAGCCAGCCCATTGGTGGGGGACGGTGGGCAGGTAGGTGGGGGTGTATTCTGATTGGTGGACAGCTTGGCATGGAAGCTCTCAGCATGGCATGGTGCCCCCTCCCCCTGTCTCCTCCACCAACCATCCATCTAATGCTCCTCACCTCTAACCACAGAGTGTGAGTGTGAGTGTGAGTGTGAGTGTGAGTGTGTGTGTGTGTGTGTGTGTGTGTCGCCTGTTCGGCTGCTGGAGTCTTGTATTATCACTCATCGGCTTCTTTTGGAATTCAAGTCACCAGAAATTTACACGTTTGAGGTTTCATCTCATCCCAGGACAGAGAGGTGCAGGACGAGTTGGATAAATTAAAGATGAGAAATGATTCTTACATTAACATCTGGGAATAATAAAGAAGATAAACGATGAAGGCACAGAGTGCAAAAGCAGCTTAAACCTGCATCCTTTCTGATGACCTGCAGGGGGCGACTCCTCAGTTTGAAAAAGAAGTGCTTTGAAAATATGATTTATATCCCAGGTAAATACTTTCCTGGTGAGTTTATGGCCTCGGTTGCTCCTTTCAGGTCTTATCAGGTGTTTAATTTTTAAAATAAAGTTGTCTTTAGTGTCCAGAAGGACGGACGATAAACCCCACGTGATGATCTAAACCCCACGTGATGATCTCCAGTTTCAGTCAGGTCTGGTTACAAAAAGCCATTATGGAGACGTAAAAGCACTCAGAGGCTTCGGAAGCAGCTGGAAGGTTCGTTTTGTTTTTTTATAAAGCATTTAGTCCTTAATGGAGCGAGGCCAGCAGTGTGATCCCGTCTCTAATCCTGCTCCTCTCTGTGCTGCTCTCAGATGAAACTGATAAAAACACCTGCAGCTTTTTTTTATTTACTCATATTTCTGAATCTGCAGCAGCTAAAACCAAACGAGCCGCCTTTCTCTGTTACGGTCTCGTGACGTCCGACTGTTGGTGGGTGTTTGAGTGCGCTGGTGTCCGGATAAATCCCGTCCCTCCCCCTCGCTGCTCTGTGGCCTGGCTTAGCGTCCTCGCTGATGAGCAGAGGATTGTGGGATTGCTTCCTTCCTTCCATGTCTGCACTGATAAATCTGAAAACACTGTTTGTGTCAGTTTGATAGGAACACTTCTGGTTGTTGCTCGTTCACACTGCAGTCAGGCTCAGTCTGAGGTTTCAGCCTCGGTAGATCATCTCGACTGACTCCTGCTGGTTTTTCTGGGACCACGTTTGACAGAAATGCTCTGTGAGAGGTCGTATTGATTACCAGAAGCTAATTGAACAAATGTGACATGAAGACTTGGCCTCAGAGTCGATCTTCAGGTAACGTTAGCAAAGGTGCTGCTGTTTCCTGTATTAGCAGCGACCCGATGACTGTGGAGTAAAATCCTCCATGTTTCTGTGTTTTTGGTTAGAACAGGAAGTGTTATCATGAGGTTCTTGAACCATGACTGTAAAAAGCATGAAATTGGCCAGATTTAACTCTTTAATTTTAATTGTATGTTTCATGTAGAAGTTGGAGGAAGCCAGTGTGCTGAGCAAAGATCACGTCTGTCGGTGTTCAAACGCAGACGTGATCTTTGCTCAGGACGCACAACTTATCTTTAAAAACACACCTGAATGATTCTTTGACTTGAAGATTTCTGTGGTGTAGATGGAGACTCTGCTCTGAGCACCAGTAATAATTCTCATCTAAAAAGTTTCCAGACTAAATTCCTGGTTAAAAACTGGGAGGTGGTTTAAAAAAAATGTCAGCGGTACACAAGAGAAATATTTAAAGCCAGTTTGTTTTCTTCTGAGCAGAGGTTAGTAAGGGCAGCACAGGCGTCTGTTTTATTTGTGGTCCGTGCAGAGGCGTTAGAGGAGAGTCTGCAGGAGCTGTCGGGATGCTTTGTAAACTGCTGACGAAGTCGCTTCACAGTGCAAGAACTTTGTGATCAGCTCTAGAAAGGAGCGAAATGAAGAGAAACGACATGTTTTCACATTTATTGTCAGTAGTGTGGACATGGTGAGTTAAAGGGTCACATGACTGCTGGCTGACGCTCTCGTTTCTCTGCAGGACGACTGAAGCTGACGGCCTGACGGACGCCGTCGCTGCAGGACGGGCTGCGGGGTGTCAGCCAGCACCCTGAGGCCTCTGCCGCCTCCCTGCTGCTCTTCCTGGATTTATTTCCTTCTTAGCCAACGACAGGAGCGGCAAAAGCGATCAAAGACCGATGGAAACTTTACAGGACAGGACGGTCTTAAATCTGGACAGACTGTTATGAGACGATGGCCAAACGTCTGGACTGCTGTGACGTCTGATATGAGCTGACAGGACTCGCGCTCCTCCGTCGGGACTCAAAAAAATCCTTATTAACCCTGAAATCAGTATCTGCTCTCCAATCAGTATTTCTCATTGTTTCTTTGTTGCACTTTAAACTTTTAGATCATTTTCTAACCCGAACGTGGCTGATGATGTGCATAGATGCATAATGTGTTTGTATATTTATGTTTGACATGCTTTAATTTTTTTCTTTTGGAGAATGCGGGCACATGAATTTTTCCGTTTTTGTTTTTTTTGTGATCCAAATTTAATTTTTTTTGTCTCCATCTGTTTTTAATCTTTTTTTTCTCTGCACCGTGTTCGATGGAGGATTTTGAGGCTGAAACCTTAAAGTGTACTTTTTTTTCTTCATAAAGTTGAGATAAATTTTAAGGTTTTTTTTCACGTGTGTTGTGTTCCCATCTGTAGTTTCTGGAGGCTTTCCTCCTTTATCCAATCAGGGTACTCCACTGATCCTAAGCTGTCCAATAGGACGTGAGCAATACGAGGAAATCTGTACGTCGCGTCTCAGTCTTCTGCTCCGGTGGACGTTCCTTTTATTTCAAACTTCCTTCAGCTTGAAGAACAAAAAGACTTGAATCGTATTTAAACTCATTTCTTCTCTGTGTGCTTCTGCTGTCGTCTCTTCACCTGTTTGGAGAAAACAAAAACCTCCAGGAAGCCACTGGTGACCTTTGACCTGAGACAGAACACGTGTAGCTGTTGACTTGGTGCGAAGTGGACTGTTAGCTGTAGCTGTAGTAAACGGGAATGCTTAGAAACGCGATGAGCTGCTGTGTGTTGACCTGATGATCAAACTCTGCTTGCTGTTTTTGTTTTGTAATTACTTTTTAATAAACGCTCCAGAACAAACGCACACGTCGGCATCGTGTGGACACAAATATTTAAAAGAGCAGTAAAAAGGAGTGTTTGACACACCATCACTGTAGATTTGAAAACGACATGACCAAGAGGTGAGTTGAGTTAATCTAAAGGGCGTTAATAAAATGACTGAATTAACCACTTTTTTCCCCTAGCACCACTTTCAGACTCAAATAACTGGACAAACTGAGTTTGTGGATTAAACCTCATTTCCTGTCTTTGCCTCCAATGTTCCCACACAGCTTAAATCACATTTAAGGATCGCATCAGTCAGGAAGGCTTTAGACAAAAGGTGAATGATCATTTCTACCTGCAGTAATTGGCTCCGACTCGATGTCACCTGTTGTTGACACCTGCTCAGTTCCTCAGGCTGGCGGAATAGGAGGAGGTGGGCTGCAAAGCGGCTTGCAGGTGCAGAGATTTGTTTAGGATGTGTAGATTTGCCAGGGCCGTCACAGAGTTTGGCTCGACTGGATTAATTAACTTTGAGGTGCTTCAGGATGTTTCAGCTCTCACCCAAAAGACTTTCACTCCTAACCGCTAACGGGGAGTCCCACGTATTTGACCCCTACCTTGGAGCTGGTCCTGAGAGTTTTCATATGACTCATTGTAGACATGTGGTTAAGGTGCGAGTCTGGTTTGATTGAGGAATCTGGTAGCTGATCGCTGGCGCTTGGAAATAATTTCAGGTGGACACGGAGAGACCCAGGCGTTTAATCTCTAGTGTCAGCTGCTTTATCTATAGAGACGCCATCGTTCAGCGTCTAGATTTGAAAAAGTTTTTTAGATGTGAGACGGGAAAACCCTGAATGATCGGGAACCTACAGACTTGTTTTAATAATTCAATTCAATTTTATTTATAAAGCGCCAAATCACAGCAGTCCTCTCATTGGAAGAGAGCCAGAGAAAACTGAACTCAACCATGCTAACCTTCCCTCCTTTGCTTTAGCTGGCACTGGGTCTATCACCAACCCTCAGTTTGTGTTCAGGAAGTGAGACGAGTGAGTCGATCAGCTGATTTGGGGTCAGCTGATCGACTCGACTGCTGAATATTCTGGGTCTCGGGTTGCTTTCACAGAACGTTTTTGGTTGTCCAGTCAATGATGCTGGAAATCTGGTGACTCCGCCCACACGTCACACTCGGCTGTGTGCAGTTTTCAACCCTGTGCCAAGCTGTTGTCTGTATTTCAGTCACATATTTTACTATTTTAAATAAATTGTAGTAGTCTACAGAAGCAAAAGAACAAAAACTGCCCAAACACTCATGACCTGACCGTACACTCAAGAAAAGCTCTTCAAATATGAGAGTCAAAGTGATCTTATGTTGTAGAAATAATGCTCGATCATGTCTTTCCACAAGCTTCCTGTGCAAATGTCTAATTCTTTACAGACTTAAATCTGTGAGCAGATCACCCGACATGACTTTCACACGCTTGGCTCTAAACTGATGTAGAAATGCATGTTGCATTTGAGGTCTGCAGGAAATCTGAGACAGAGCTTCTGGTGCACTTGCGAGTCACTCTGAAGAGTACAGTAATGTGAAGAGTGGTTTAAATGAGCCGTTTCCTGCTGGCTGATCCTCTGAAGTGATATTCACGCAAAAGCAAAGTCGACTTTTTTCTAACTTCATTTTGTCTTTATTTAAATAAACAGAGCTGTACATGAACACAGTGGAGAGAGTGAGCAGTAGAAAAGTGAAAACGTGTGCACAGAGTCCGAGCTGGAGTTTGTTTTTGGCGTTTTTAAATCTGCGTCGCTGGTTTACGGGATTAAACGTGGCAGATTCAAACGTTCGCATCAGAGCGGTTTGTCTCTGTCTGCTGATCTTTGCTCCGCCTTTCATGAATCGCTCGTGTGGTGCAAACCTGTGAGCACTTTTTAAACATCCAAACCTCTGAAGGCACATTCCCGTCAGCGCCTCCATACGAGACCGAGACTCCTCCCTGATTCGAGTCCCGACCCGCTCGTTTAGCAGCGGCGGTTTAATTTCTCGACTTCCTCTGAGTGTCACTTAACGTCTTCAACATTAAAACATTTCTTCTTCTGTGACGGAGGCCTCAGGAGAGAGTCGTGACAAAAGAAGGACACCCAAAGTGCGGGATCTTGCGAGTCAGCTGATCCACGGCGCCGCCCTCAGGGCGAGTCGTCGAGCGGCGCCATGAGCAGCTGCAGCTCTTTGAAGGTGCTGCCGTGACGACCGACCTGCGTCGCCTTGTTCTTCACGATGTTGCTCAGGTTCTTCAGCTGCTTGCAGCACACTCGGCACTTCTGGTGTCTGGAAGCACAAAAACATCAGAGGCTCAAACGCAGAGGACAAAGACGTTGGCGAGTCTGTCCGATTAAAACTGTTTTCCTTCAGTGATCGAACAAACCGCCACTGATGATGTGTTGCTATGAATTATGGGACATCTTTGCTCCAGTGTCTCGCCTGATTTACATCATCTCTGCACAAACCTTTATAAGAGAAACTGACTGTCGCTGGTTACAGTTCAATTCATTTTATTATGAAGGTTCCTGTCGTCTGAGTACTACACCAAAGGTGGTTTAATGTTTCCTTTTTTGCCTCCTTTGGAGGAGGAGACACTGAAGCATCCTTCATTCACAACAAATGCAGTGAGGCGCAGAATGAGTGCTGCCCCACCGCACTAACACGCTGCTCTCTCTGACGTCCTTTAACCTCAACAGCCTGTGTGCTGCTGGCGAGGACGCAGGCCCTCGCCAGCAGCACACAGGTGACACCTGCTGGACAAACAAACCTACTACAGTCACTAAAATGCAGCTGTGGCTCCTGCAGATGCACAGAGTGCAAAGAGGAGACCTGGAAGGGAAAAGCAGCCGGCTGAGGAGCGATTACAGCAGGAATCAAGTCTCTGGGTTCGAACACGTGTCAGACATCTTTAAAAACGTCCCACACAGAACGAGAGGTGGAGTCAGCCGAGGTTTGGGGCGTTTCCTCCTCAGAGTAATCTGAGTAATCAGCAGATTGATTGACGGTGCTGCTAAATCAGTCAAGCAGCTGTTGGACAGATGTGAGACTCACCGCTCCTCTCGTGTGATGTCGACCCCGACGGACGGCGTGGCCTTTAGAGTATCCGAGATCAGCGTCCAGAAGTGCTTCATGACGAGTTTCAGAGACGTGCAGCCGGTCTGTATGTAGCTGAGGAAACGCACAGAGAAGGAAGCTGATTGGATGATCGAATTACACGACATACCGACACACAGACGGCATCGGTTCAGGTTCAGGACGGGAGGAAGCGGAGATCTGCTCCACCTCCTGACAATCAAAGTACTCTGGGTGACCTCAGGTTACCAAACAGGAAGTGATCTTTGTTTTTACGTAACATCCGAATTAGAGTTTTAAATTCACTTTGAGAAGATGAAATCATCTCTGATGCAACCCGAGCTGCCTCCCGGCAGTTCGTCTGAAGCGTCATCAGAACTCATTTCTCTCATTGTAATGGTGAAACCCACAAAGTCATCCGTCACACTTGATGAAAACGCCTACAAAGATGCTGACGTTGTTTTAAAACGAACCCTCTGCCGCTGAACGCTCGCACGCCGTCTCTGGACAACAGAAACTTTACCTCGGAGCCGCTCACCTCTCGTACTTGCTCTGCAGCAGTTTGTCGAGCTGAGGAAGGACTGTCATGCACACGTCCAGCTTCCACAGAGATCTGGAACAGCAGCACAACATCTGGTTTTATACGTTCATAAAGGTCAGCAACCCGCAAACAACTGCAGGTCAAACTCTTCAAAATGAAACTTAGAAGACAGATGCAATCAAATAAACAATAAAAACTTTTCAGTGATCGGAAACAGAACAGACTGAAAATAATAATAAAGCTGCGTAAAACGATTCGTCTGTCATCAATCGTCAGCTTCTGTCACTGTTTTTACATTTTTTGGGTTAAACTAACAAAGAAAGGTTTTGTTTTTGAACTCCAGTGTAAATAAAGGTTTGTACTTGTATAAAATCAGAAGTGTGTGTGTGTGTGTGTGTGTGTGTGTGTGTGTGTGAGTGAGTGAGTGAGTGAGTGAGTGAGTGAGAGAGAGACATCTTTGTCAGGACAGGAAATTGGCATGCTACTATACTTGTGGGGACAAAATGGCCTATTGTTGCAGAATAAGCAGATTTCTTTGTGTCTTTAATTAAACAAGCGGCGCACAACTTTAGGCTCTACAGCATAGGTGTCAAACTCTGGCCCGTGGGCCAAATTTGGCCCGCAGCCTAATTACATTTGGCCCACGAAGCCATACCAAATTACTATTAGAGCTGGCCTACTGGTATTATACAGCTAATATATATATTGTTTAGTATTAAGCTTTGCTTGTTCCATATTCAGTTTTTCAGCAAAACGTGTTTGAGTCCATAAGAAAAGATTCATTCTTACATCTGGAGGAAGATTTTTTTTTTCAATAAATATTAACGTTAGCCCGCGACCTTGTTCCAGTTTTGAATTTTGGCCCACTGTGTATTTGAGTTTGACACCCCTGCTCTACAGTAATTAGTCATTTAACTTGACTGGATAGATGTGTGAAACTCTCATCCCTGAGGAGCAGCCAAGCCAAGGTGTGACTTAGGGTTCTCACAAAGATGTAGAAACGGGTTTGTGTGTGTGAGTGTGTACCTGTTTAGACAGCTTTGTAGGACCGAAACTTGAAATGTTACTATACTTGTGGGGACCAACAGTCACCTGTGAGGACAAAGTGCCTGTCCCCACGAGCTTGAATGCATTATTGAGGCTCAAATCCTCAGGGTTACGAGTAGGCGTTCATTTTTCATAGTTTGGGTAAGTAGCTCTCTAAAGCATGATGTCAATGAGATGTCCTCACTAAGATATGAAAACGAGTGTGTGTGTGTGAGACTCACGGCTGGGGGTTGATGATGTTCAGGATGTCCACGACTATGGACGGATCACTCATGGAGACGGCGGTGTCAAGAGCGATCTGCACACAAACAAAGAGCAGTTTGAAAATAATTTTATTGACACAAACGAACTGAAAACAAAACAATAAAAGAAGGACCTGCATGAATGAGCTGCCCAGCTGTATCCGGGCAGAAGACCGCCAAACGGTCATGACCTTCTCACACACGCGCCAGCTGCTGGTACCGGCGTGTCAGCCTCACCTTGATGCCGTCTCGGGTCCACACCCCTCGGACCGTCTGCAGGTTCTTCAGTCGGCTGCTCAGCATCACGCACATGGTCTCGTGACCCTTCTTCATCTGGGTCAGGGCCTCCTCGTCACTCAGGGCTCCAGATCTGTGGTTGGGTGAAGACTGACCGACCACACACGTTCAGCTTTATTCTCATCATCAAAGCTGTCGCGAGAATCTAAAAACACTGACGCGTGCACTCACGGGCAGGAAGTCGGCCACGTTCAGCCCGATGGGCTCGTTCCGGGCGCTCGAGATGATTTTGAGCTGCGGTTTGGATTTGGCCGCGGTGACGGGGGGCTGGGTGGGAGCGGGGTGGCTGGAGGACACTGTGCCCGCAGCTGGAGGGGACGGACGCTTCACAGCGGAAATGACCGTAGGCTCCACCCTCACCACGGGAGTGGAGGCAGCCAGCGGAGGACCCTTTAAAACAACAGACACGAGCAGTCACAGCCTTTACTCTCTGATCTCAGCTGTTTTTATGGGCATTTGATTTTTGGAAAAACTGTTAATAATGACAGAAACAAGAAATTATTACAAAATAATTTCTCACACATCGTTTTAGTTGTTAATTTAGACTCATAAAACCTCTCATATAACCCCGCTCAGACCAAAGTCACACAGCTGTTAAAGGTTTTAGATGGTTTTGAATTAAACTGATTTTCTGAAGACAAAGAAAAATCTTTAACTAAAGAAAGAAAACCGAGCGGCTGGAGGACTACTTTGTTGTAAACAGCAGGTATTTGAGCTCTGATAGGTTCGTTGCATTTATAGTCCGCTGTCCTAAGGCGTCCATGTTTCCACACAGACACACGGCTGCTGCGTTCACTGACCTGCTGTTTATCAGGAAAAGGAGACTTGATGTCCTTCAGCTGCCGGCTGATCGCCAAAATGGACTCTGAGCAGAAGAAGAAATCATCAGGAAACGACCCAGTAACCACAAAACAGGAGCTGAAACACCTCTGTTGTGTGTTTTTGTGTCGTGTGTTTTTCACTGTCGAACACGTGATTTATTGTTCGTGTTTCATCTATAAACTGAAACGTCGGAGGCGCGTCGTCTCCTGATGTCTCACAGAAACGTGAAGCTGTGCTGGACTCACCGTCCTCTGGAGGAGCGGGAAAAGGCTCCGACATCTTAGGAGGAGTGCGAGCTGGAAGAGAGGAGAACGAGGAGCTCAGACTGTAAAGTAAATGTGACGACATGAAAACAAAAGGCATTGAAAGAAATGACCAGAGGTGCTTCGTGTCTTTGTCCTCATTAGGATGAATATTTTAAAAAGGCACAAAGAACCAATCAGATCCTCCCATCCTGTTTGGCTCTTACAGCGAGTAATGTTTACTCCTCTCACTTTTCAAATATGGCCTGCTTCTCAAAATCAGCCAGAGCAGAACTGATGGTGATGCTGCAGGTGGACCAACAGGTGAGGAAATAGAAGCTTTTGGGGAAACTAAACACAGATTTTGTTGGTGCAGTGTTGATTAAAGATGAACTCAGCGTCCTTTTCAATAGCAATATTTCACAGATCTTGTTGTATGTACGTATAACTGTATTCTTTATTCAACATCTGAGCTGCGATGCTCCGGGTCCACCTACAGATGGCGCTCTTTGGCTGGAAGATGGCCTTGTAGTCCTCGGCGTTGTGGATCTCAGCAGACGACAGCTTCTCGTCCGCCTCGTCCTCGCTAGGGCTCCGCCTCTCGCCTTCGGGGCTCCGCCTGTCAGACTCTGAACGGTGCTTCAACCTGATGACATCACAAACATTTGTTTGTTTGTTTTTTAGAAGAAAAACTGCAATTTTTTTACTTTATTTACTTTTATTAAAGAATCTGGAAGTGAAACTTTTCCACTGAAGTCAAATAAGATTTTATATATATATATATTTGTTTTCTATATATATTTGTATCTACATACATACGTACGTACGTATGTATGTAGATACAAATATATCTGTTCGTACATACGTACAGATATATTTGTATCTACAGGAAAAGCCGAGCTGTGATAAGAACCTTGTTTCGGCTTCAGAGAGGATGAACTTTCTCTTTGACCTGTGATCTGAGTGTTTGATGAATGAAACCAGTGGCTCATGTATAAAACTTTAAATCCAGGAGTCAGTATTTGTAGTATTTTCTCCTGTCTCTCAGTGTGCCGTACCTCTGCGATCTGCAGGTGGTCGTGGGTCTCTCGTAGTTCTTTCGCAGTGCCGCTCCTTTGGGGTCCTTCTTCGGCTCTGTGAGCGGCTGGTCGTCCTGGATGATCCCCTGGATCACGGCGCCACCGCTCTTCTTTACCCTCTTCAGATCGACCACGTAGGACGACACACTCGACAGCTGATGAGACACGCCGATCTGACATGTGGAGGAGGAGGAAGATTGAGATTACCTAAAACTTCTGCACGGTACTGTTACTGAGCGGTGGGCGGAGCTACACACCAGCTGCTGGTTGCAGATGGCGAGGTCAGACACCTTTCCCCAGCTCACCGGCACCGCGTCAAAGCAGCGGTCCGGTTCCCAGCCGAAGACCCGCAGCGAGTCCGTGGCGCCGCTGTACAGGCAGGAGCCATCTGGGCTAAAACATATACACCTGGAACCGCAGGGACAGGGGTCAGAGGTCAGAGGTCACATTCCAGTTACACCCTGCTGCAACGGGGAAAAACTCACCTGACCGGAGTCGTGTCGCCCTCCAACGAGCCGATCATCGTAAACTTTTCCAGATCCCACAGCTTGATGGTCCTGCAAACACATGCAGAGTTCATACAGCTGCAGCTCATTAGAGACACCTGTAGGTGTTTTATAGTGTCAGGTGAAGACGCTACAACACGGCTGAGGAACAGGAAGAGACCTCCAACAGATCCACGGTCAGCAGTGACAAGTCAGTAAATGAGGAGAAAGAGAAAAGAGGAACGAAACACGAACAAAAGAGGGAGTGGAGGGCAAAGTGCACCTCTCAGTGCATCATGGGAAGTCCCCAGGAACCTGAGGGATGGTTAGGGTCGCCTAACCCAGCTCTAACTACAAGCTAAGCTAAAGATACTTTTTTCATTTATTTATGAAAGTATGTGTTTGAGTCACTTCTTATTCTCATAAATGAGAGTAAGATTTATTCCATCAATAAACTGTTTGAGATAGAAATGACCCTGCTCCCTGTTCTGTCCCTAAAACAGGCCAAAACCTACAAAATGTCTCATTTCTTTGAAGTGACACATTCAAAGCTTCAACGGCTCCATCACGATCACATGACAATCGGAAAATCAGGCCACAAACTACAGCTTTGCTTGCTGGTGTAACTTATAAACTGTGTCTAACACCAGGTCGGTGTCCTCAAATTAAACATAATAATCAATTTAAGTGATTCATGTTGGAATACTTATTTATACTTCATATGCAAAAATAAAGAAATGATTAAATACTGAGTGCACTTGCTGGTTGTGTTGGAGAAAGGATGAGTTATTATTTCCATTTTATTATATTTATATTATATTTCCTGTTTGCTTTTAGTTATAAATGTATGATTTAGTGGCACATGCAGAGGACATGTAGAAGACACAGGACATGTATGTGAAAAAAAGTAAAAGAATTTCAGACTAAAAGAAATGTTACAT
Organism: Haplochromis burtoni; assembly: GCF_018398535.1. NCBI lineage: Eukaryota > Metazoa > Chordata > Actinopteri > Cichliformes > Cichlidae > Haplochromis > Haplochromis burtoni. The sequence continues at coordinate 2,070,380 of NW_024582430.1, forward strand.
TAAAAAAATGCCACAAACAATCAAACTCAGCACCAAAATAAAATCTTGGCGGCACAGAGAGAGGACAACCTCGCGCAGCCTCTGAGCTTCATGAAACAGAAAAACTAAACGAGCCACAAAGTGTCACAAACACTGATTCCACTCATGAGTCGCTCCTTCAGCTCCGAGCTGCTGCGTCTCGGGCGCTCGGCCTGCGGCGACGTACCTGTCGGAGCTTCCGGAGGCCAGCAGGTACTCGTTGGGGTGGAACTGGACGATGTTGACGGCGGCGGTGTGAGATTTGAATTCCGTGATGGTTTTCCCCTGAGCCAGGTCCCACAGCTGATGGAGACAAGGGGACAGGGCTGAGGTCATCGAACAAGAAGAGAGCAGAGCTCACCTCCTTCAGCCAATCAGAATGAGCGATTTTATTACAGGATGCTGCCGGTTTGATGCTTTCACAGCATTTACAGAATAAACACATCATGTTCACACTTTTAAATTCCCAAGATGCTCTCAAACACCCGAACATCCGACCGCTGCAAATGAAATGAAACTTAATTCTAAACATCGATGAAATGTTAGCCTAACGAGTCGTTACACATCACCAGCTTATTACTTTATTTGAATAAATGTAACTAAACCTGGGTCAAGAAGTGTCCTGAAAACTATTTTAATAGAAAAGATGAATTTTAAAAATCCTAAAACACTGAAGTGATTCAACAGACGGACCTTTTAAAAGCATTTTAAAATGTAGAAGAATCTAAAAATGTTGCGATTCAATCGCTCGTTTTATTTTACGGGAAGATTTTTTTTCTTCTTTTTTCCGCCCGTCTCATTATTAGATATTTAACTAATGAAAGTCTGATCTCTGAGCAGCGCCTCGGTGTTTGTGGTGATGAGTCAGGACAGAGAGTGACACACGTGAGCACCAAACATGAACCAGGACCAGCTGGAACATCTTAACGTCTTCCAGCCTTTCTGCACAGTTTACATAACAACATCCTGCTGCTGATGTTCTGCTTCACAGTTTACATTCACAGCACCGTGTAACTCCTGCAGGTTACTCTGAAGGTTTCTCAGCATCTACTGTTACAGAGTCAGAGTTACCACAACATGTAAGTACCGGGAAAAACAATCCTTAAAATATATTTTTTACATTAAAGGTGAGACGTCAGATCAGGTCGTACCTTGACGGTGCAGTCGTCGCTCGCTGAAGCTAACCACTTCCCATCAGGACTGAAGGCCAAACTCCTCACAGCCTGAGTGTGACCCTGCAACACCAACACCAGCACTGGTCAGATTTTTGCTATCGAGACTCATGTGAAGCTTTTATTTTGAAGGAAAGTAGAAGCCCTGAGCCTGGTTCTGGAGTTTTTCCTTCCCACCGTCGCCAAAGTGCTCATAGGAGGTCATATGATTGTTGGTTTTTCTCTGTATGTAGATCTTAAAGTATAAAGCGCATTGAGGTGACTGATGTTGTGATTTGGCGCTGCATAAACAAAATTAAATTGAAGTCTCTCAGTTCTTTTAAATGCAATAATCCGTTTACTGTAAGACTCCATAAAAGCTCCGACTGACACAGTTTAATCCGAATCATTCTGAGCGTGCTCGGCTTTGGTGCACAGTGACCACGTGTCTGTGTGTGTTTGTTTTGTATGTGATGGTACAACTGTGGAAAACAAGCATCAGAATGTAGAGCGGGGCTTAAACGTCTGAAAAACATCAAAAATCTGTCAGAAACCTGAAAACAATCAGGATTTAGCTTTTCACACGGTGCTGTTTCCAGGTCAGATGAGGTCAACTCATTTGCATAAAAGATCAGAATCCACTGAAGCAAATGTCCACATCACACTTTGTTAGGTCACCACAGGTGTGTTTACCAAATCCACCTGCAGCCACTGTCCACCTGTTAGAAACGTGCACCTGGATTCGAGCAGGATATTAGGAGCCGGCCTGTCATCCTGAGCACAAACTTACCTTATATCTGAACACGTATCCTTTCCTCCGCACGTCCCACAGCTGACAGCAGCGACAGAAAAGAAGAGACATTTCATTAGAGCGGATTAAGACTTCAAAGATGTTCTCACACAGGAAACACGCCTACCTTAATGTTTGTGTCCATGGAGCTGGAGGCCAGGAAGTCTCCAAAGGGATGGAAGCCCAGGCTGGTGATGTTGGCTTTGTGTCCCATCAGAGTCCTTAAAACTGAGCACAGGAAGCAGCAGGGTCACCTCTTTGCATCTCTTTCTAACTAAGACCCAGCTTAGGTGCATTAAAACGCCTCCGCATGATGGGACGGACGATTATTCTGACTGCGGGGTACAACGTCCTCCGTTACAGCCTGAGACTGAACACTGAGGAAGCTGTATCAATTTTCAAAATAAGAGTAGATGGAAAAACACTAATAATAATAACATATACTCAATCAGACCGATGTACTATATTACATCATGTGGTATGATGGATGTCCTGTCTGTGTCCTTGAGGCAGCAGAGGTGGAAGAGCTCATAGCTCAAACTTTGCACTCAGAAATTTAGAAAAAACTCACCACACTAATTTTAAAAAAAGCAAAGTCGTTGATTTTAACACATTTCAGCTCTTTGTGTGTCATATTTCTAATCGACTGGTTCGCTCACTTCACTTCTCTTTGTCAGTGTGAACCTTACACGCTGTCCACCGCTGATCTAAAGCACCTGTGCAGATAAATTACGCACACAGACAGTTTAGAGGCGGTGAAGCTTTGACTAAAAAGCCTCGTAGCCACAGAACAGACAGAGTCTTACTCTTGGCAGCCTCCAGGTCCCAGACTCGTATTGAACCTGACTGCGACCCGGCGACGACCTGCTCCTCCGACACGTTGAAGTGGATAGACTCCACTGGGTTCTTGTGACCAGTCAGACTCTGAGAGGAAACAGTCAGAACAGACATCATCACCTAAAACTGCACCTCGCTCCTTTCTCAAAACACAGACTGTATATTAAATGTTAGTGAGGCTGCTGAGGGACACCACGTCACCTGTCAATCACAAAATAAGCCCACCTTCCTCTCCTGCTTTATCGTCCCCCTGAACACTAATGGAAACCATCATTTCCAAAATGAGCTTCATCTTTTATTCAATAAGACCTGAAAACAGCGACTGAGACCACAAAGCCGTCAGGAAACTGTTTACTGAGCTCCGAGATCAGGTGAGGAGGCGGCTCGTTTTCTCACAGTCAGAGTCGCCGCCCCCTGCTGGACATCCATGAAAAACGCAGGTTTAAGCTTCACTTTTCAGAATTCAAATCTACATCCATCCTTTATATACAGTCTGCGCTCTGCCATGATGTGGTGCACTACACACAACGTAAGAGGTCAGGCAGGTTAGTTTAGTTGGAGGAAGATGGCGAGCAGTGGAGGGGAAACATGAGTCTGTTTAATTCCCATGGAGCGAACTCTGTTTTCATCATTTAACAATCAGAAATGAATCAATAATAAAGATAAAAGCGTGAGGTGGTGACAGGAGAGAGGCAGGTGTGGGCGTCATGACCTGCAGACTGCAGAAGAGCAGTAGGTAAAGGATGGGTTCCTTTAAATCTGTTCATGTTTCAGGCCTAAAAAAACCTCGACAGAAACCTTAAAAATTAGAAACCCGTCGCATTTTGCATTGCGGGGGACTCACCATGATGCAGTTGGCCTTGCTGACGGCCCAGATGTTGACCCTGCAGTCCTCTCCTCCTGTGGCCAGCAGGCGGCCCGAGCTTTTCCCCAGAGCCAGACAGGAAATGGAGCTGGAGTGAGCCTCGAACTCCTCTGTACGGCAACAAAGGAGGAACAAATTCAGGTCGGGCTGGGCTGCTGGACAGGAAGGGTGTGATGATCGTTTGAGTAACTTTAATACTCACGAAGGCGCCATGCGATCTTGGTAGTGCTGGAGGCAGCCATACTGGTCATACTGGGAGACTGGCTGCTGTGTTTGATGACTGGACCCCGGCTGAGGTTAATTCATGAGATGGACATCAGCTCCTCATTTAGTGTTTGCACTGAGCATCAAACACCTGCAGGAACACAACACAGTGATAAATAAGTGATAGAAGAGATAAGATATATAAAACCGTCTCAGTCTCGCCTCTCTGATGCTGAGCTCTCATTTCTACTCCCAGTGAAGATACCATCGTCTTCAGCTCGGCCTCCAAACCACACAGGTGTCACTACCACCCTGTAAACCCTCCCTTTCATGCTGGCTGCCGTCCTTCTGTCACAAATCACCCCTGAAACTCCACCAAGCCTGCACACTTCTTCATGTCTCTTGTTCACTGTCCCTTATTTTGGATGGTTGATCCCAAGTATTTAAACTCATCTATTATTGGAAAACACTGTATACAAGCCAGAAGCCAGATGATATAAGTTAGTTAAACTGCAGGAATGTCTTAAAGATATAAAAACCTTGACGACCACTAATTTCCTACAAATATGGTATCTAAGCAGATTCTTACTCTGGATGGCATTACCTTGGCCTCCAGTAACACTGTGAGGAACCTTGGAGTCATTTTTGACCAGGACATGTCCTTCAATGCACATATTAAACAAATATGTAAGACTGCTTTCTTCCATTTGTGCAACATCTCAAAAGTTAGAAATATCCTGTCTCAGAGTGACGCTGAAAAACTAGTTCATGCATTTATTACTTCCAGGCTGGACGACTGCGATTCATTATTATCAGGAAGTCCTAAAAACTCCCTGAAAAGCCTTCAGCTGATCCAAAATGCTGCAGCAGGAGTCCTGACAGGGACTAGAAAGAGAGAGCAGATTTCTCCTGCTATAGTCTCAGGCTGCTGGTGGATTCCCATGATGCACTGAGTGTTTTCTTTTCCTCCCCTCACTCCCATACCGGCCCCTCCCCGAGCGTGGTTCTTCTCGAGGTTACTTCCTGTGACAATAAGTTTTTCCTCACCACTGTCACCAAGTGCTTGTTCATTTTACCTTTATTTATACAAACAGTCCTGAGACTCAATGCCTCATTTAGCTGTTTCAAACAGGCATAATAAAATAACACCAATAAAATATTGAATATTTTACCAAGAGTCTACACAGTCAAACTAAAAACAAGATTCCCAGTGATGATTTCACAAAACCATTTATGCGTCTTTTAAAGTCTACGAGCAAAATCAGCTGAGAGCCTGAAATCCTTCTGTCATGTAATCCATGAGGACGGGACAGAAAAGGAGAATACCTTCTCTCTGAGGTCTGAACAGCGAGTGCAAAGAAGTCCTGAGACCGCAGATTGTGACTAAACTATTTGTCAGATTACAGGTAATCTGACAAATAGGAGACGAGCAAACCAGAAATGAATTTAGAGACAAAATGCTATCAATGAACCATCCTGCACGAGGCTAATGAGGACTAATCAACCAGTGAATATAAAGTAGTGGTGTGCTAAAGGTTTACAGCCGGTGATAAATCTTAATGCCGTGATAAACAAAGTCCAACGATCCATTTCTAAGAAAAACAAAACTCCAGCTTCAGCCTAGCTTCAACAGGAACTCGATGTTTGAGTCCACAGCTTCAATGTTAATACCTTGAGAAGATACAAGAGAGGGAAGTTAGGATTAGGGTTAACCGAACCCTCTGAGAAGAACACAACCATGTTTTTTTTTATAGACGCATTTCAAAGACAGCCTTAGCAGAAACAGCTGTGACTGTGTACAGCTAACTGCAAATGTTCGAAAACCATGTCGATACCAGGGTACCAGATTATTACCATAATTAATCATCTGCGTAAAAATAGGCAGTTGCACTTAGATTTTGTCCCACAGCACTGACATAAATAGTAAATAACGCAGGTCCCAAGACAGAAGCCTGTGGCACTCCATCAGTCACATTTAAAAAACTGGAAGAGAGACCATTAAACTGCACACACTGCTTATGGTGAGAAAGGTGCTTAGTAGGGGTGCAACGATACACAAAATTCACGGTTCGGTTCGATACTTTGGTGTCACGGTTCGATATTTTTTCGATACAAAAAAATGTTCATGCCTTTTTAATTTGTCATTTATTAAAATTATAAATATATATTTTAACTCAAAAGTACAGTTTTTAAATTTAATGTTGCTGAAACAACAAAGTAATAAAAAATAAATCTATCTGATTGAGGAATCACTCATCTTTGGAAAAGAGAGTTTATTACAGAGAAATGGCTCTTTCCAAAATAAAAGCTATACTATACGCTTCTTCTGGGCTATATTCTCAGCAGCATATTAAACATATCAGGTCCCCATAAGGAGAATCCTGTGCTAACGGCTGTCTAAATGACTCGGGTAAAGTTTGTAGCATGCTGCTTGTTGTTTTTGTCTTTGCACTAGGATGATGTCGGAGTAAATGTGCAGTCATATTCGTTGTGTTCCCACTAGTGCTGTCAGCGTTAATCTGAAATGACGTTAACGCCACAACACGGCAAATCTCCGTTAACGAGCTACCGCGGATCGCCCCGTGCATGGGGCTGGACGGCGTCAACACGTTAACGAGCTAACTAGCTTGCGCTGCGCTCAGCGGATCTGCGCTTGACAGTGCAGCCTAGGCGGAGTAGTCGACGCAGATCCACTGAGCGCTCAACACAGACAGCATCGTCAGAAGAAAAGTTGATAAAATAAATTACAAATTTTGTATTGTTCATACATATGCATACCGAACCGAAAGCACTGTATCGAACGGTTCAATATCGATACGAGTATCGTTGCACCCCTAGTGCTTAGCTTGGTCTGAACGGCCCTTTTCCAATAACCTCTGACATAAAACCCCACGATCAACAGTGCCGGAGGCTTTCAATCAATAAAAAGAGGGGTGCAGTATTTCTTTGCTTCCAGGGCCTCGTAGATATCATTGAGAACTTTAAACCTTTAAGTTACAGTACTGGAGAGATAAAATATCACTTTCATTCTGATAGCTCTAAGGTTGATTATTCCTCAGCCATTAAAGAATCTCAGCTAAAATACAGAGTTTGCAGATTGGTTCATATTATTAACATCCAAGAATCATCACCTTTCAGGAGGGCAGTACAAAGGCACACTGGGATCTCTGCTGAAGTGTTCAGTTGTATGGAAAGATTAAAAATACAAGACGCTGTCTCATCTATGATGTTTGCAAGCAGACACAAGAAGAACGGAGACAGATTGTCTGGACCGGTGACTTTTTACTGTTAATGCTCTTCAAAGCTGTCAGAGAGAGAATCTATAGTCTGCCAAAGCATCCCAGGGACTTTGAGACTGTCAGTGGTTAAGATCAGAAAGTGATCACATTTGGATTTCCTAATAGAAGCAGCGAAGCTAATACGCAGCTGCCAAACCTTAGCCATTGGCATCAGTGTCGGACTTTCTCGAAGCTGCTCAGGGCTGCTTCCTGTCCCGCCCTTTCACTCTGACCTGGCAAAAAGCAGCATGTTTGTCCACAAGGTAGATAAAACTCTCAGAGTAATATTTACAAGCTAAGTTAACACCGTCCATCAATGTAAAACTGACCCAATGTAAATTCATGAAGTCGTGACAAAAGGCTTGCTCATGTAACAGCTTTAAATTCCTGTTTGTGATGATGCTCAGAGCATGAAACTGTTCCTCGCAGCAACAACCACTCAGCGATCAGTCAAGTCGCTGGTAAAAACTGCTGCGGAGAAATGATGTGGCACATTAATCAAAGATGATTTATCTGGGGAATAAGGTGTGTGGGGCTTTAATCATTTGTGTTAGATTAAAAACAGTGTGCCTTAAAATAATCAGACACAGGAGAAAACCGATCCCAATTACCCACCAGAATGATTTCATTATAATAGCTGAGCCAAAGAGGAGAACGTGCCAGGGTCGAAGTCAACAACAGTTAAAGACCTAGCTTCATAAAAAACTGCCACACTTCTGCCTTTCTGAGACTGCTTGAGCGATAAATTTTAAATCCATAAATTCCCACATCTCACGTCTCAGAAACAATTATTCATTCGGCACTACCTCCGGTGCTTGCATGTTAACCTTTCCACTCGTCTCTCTCATTGTGTGAATGAGAGTGAGACGAGTGGCACGTTATCCTCTTCGGTTCAGCTATTTTCCTCCTACTGACTTTCATTCCTCTTGTGTTCAGAGCATACCTGCTCCCACTGCAGCTCACGGTGTCATCTGCAAACATCACGATCCACAGAGACTCCTGCCTGGCCTCGTCTATCAGCCTGTCCCCATCACCACAGCAAACAAGAAGGGGCTCAGAGGAGATCCCTGATGTAATCCCACCCCCATCTTGAACCCATTTGTCATTCCTACCACACACCTCACCACTGTCTCTCTCCGTCCTCATACATGTCCTGCACCACCCTCACATCCTTCTCTGCTACTCCCGACTTCCTCATGCAGTACCACAGTGCATCTCGTGGCACTCTATCATCTGCTTTCTCTAGATCCATAAAGACACGGTGCAGATACATCATCAACAACCTCAAAGCAACCGCACAATTCAAACTCCTTGAATTTTTTTCTTAAATGAGTGCACTTAAATGACATAATTCTTCACCTGCAAACACAAGATTTCACAAATGAACAAACAGAATAAATCTTGTTTGGTGTTATCAGGTGATGTCGGTTGGTGTCTGATATTCATTTCCTGCTATAACAAAAGTCTCCCAAATATGGGATAAATAAGATATTTCTCATCCTCATCAGCACCTTCATCTACATCCAAACTGTTAGATAATGTCTATTTTTCTAACACAAAAATAATATTTAAAATCTGCAAGAACCTTCATGTGTTACTGTCTGCAGACTGAAGCGAACATTTCTGTTCCGCTTTATGGAAACTGGCGCATTTTTCTCAGATCATAACGTGTATGAAAACACTGGTAAACTAACTGAGCAGTGCTGTTGTGGTCAGGAGTGTTTGCTCTGCTCTCCTGGAGCTTCAGCTAACTTCAGGTAATCTCATTAAGGTTCTTCATTAAGCTCATTAAACCACAGACGAGCTCATGTTCAGACTAAAACACCAGAGGAGGTCCGTCTGCTCCCCACTTTAACCCGTTAACTCTGTGGCAGGTGCTGACCTAACCACCCGCCGTACCGAGCTCCGGGCTAACGTTAGCCGAACACTGAGGCCGGGCATCGGCATCAGGAGCAGCGGCTCCCCGGCGGAACTTGGACCGAGCAGACTCAGTCTGGCGTTGGGCAGCTTACCTCGGTCTGTCGGTCACCGACGGACGGCTTAAAGTTGATCCGGTGAGACGGCGACAGCAACTTGTCGACGGTCCGTTTACTGCTCGGCTGCAGCTTAGCAACTGAATCACACACCTCACTTCCGCTGACGTCATTAGCCTTTTTCCCCAAACAACTTTATTAACAAATACGCTTCGAAGTCATGACTGCAGGAAACAATCACTAGGTTGAACTTTTCAGTAGCGCCGTTAACTTAGCGGTATTTATCTTAAATTTCCATTTCTCCAGATTTGCCAGGTTTCTCTTTGTTTTTATTTTTGTTACGTTTGCCAAACTTTTCCCTTTTTCTCAAATCTTTTCTGGTAAATTTAGATTATTTTCCTTATAATTTCCCCCTAAATGCATCTTTTATTTTCTTGTGATTAAGTATTTTCCCCCTCACATATCTGTCCCTTTTCTAAATTTGGTTTGTAGTTTCTCATAAACCTGGTTACCCGCCCTCTCTAAATTTGCCTCTAATGTTTTAAGCTGCACTGAAAGAAAAGCAGCTTTGTAAGAAAATGAAAGCTATCTAAAATGACATTGTGTATTTACAAAACTAAAATAAAACAAAATTAATTAGGAAATTAATTCATTAGTCAGGGCTGGACTGGGACAAAAAATCGGCCCGGGCATTTTGACTAGAGACCGGCCCACCAGGTATTACAGGAAAAGCCATAAAGCCTTTGAATGAAAACAAACGCTGTTGTGACAGTGATGTACAGTCTTGTTGGTATATGTATGATTTCTATCATTTTACATCAGATAAAAACTTTGGTTGTAAGATTCAGATAATTATTTATTAAAAGCTAGACATTTTAAATGAGAATAAGAAAGAAAAGTATTTCTTGGGGGGGGGGGGGGGTGTGCCCCCTCTCCCTGTTAATGCCCTACCTGCCCCCTGGCAACACTTTGCTAGACCCGCCCCTGCACAGTTACCAGCTGTCAGCTACTTAGAAAAGGATCCTGGTGTTATTTGTCTCTCAGAAACAGTTCATAACTTCCCTTCAACTCATTCATGTCACCTAAAAGGTAAACCTGTTTCTCCATCACAGCTCTGATGATCAGTAAGGACATCTCCTGGTTTCATCTTCATGTTTCCCTCTCACCAGATAACCAAACCGACATCATGACCAGCAGGCTTTACAGCTGTGGCTCCAGCAAACATCAGCTGATACTAGAAATTAATATTAAATAAATTCTAACAACAGCTGATCAAGCTTAAACGTGCTGCTGTTGTTTAGCGCGACATCTGCTGGTTTCCTCTTTCTGGCGCAAAGTGGGCGATAAACAAACAAGAGAGAAAAGCCGATCAGCTGATCATTGATCAGTTTCATGATTGAAGTGAGCGAAGAAGAGGCAGCTGACAGCGTAAAGACGCAGAATAAATCCAGCTTTGTGTCTTTTTCATTATAGCTGAAGTCCGGGACAAACTCCGTCTCTTCTCAGCTCAATACACGCGTAATATTTTCTCTGAATGCAGGACGATTCTGTTTTTACAGGACGGTTGGCAACTCTACTAACTAACCTTATGAATAAAGATAAAGTTCACTTATCAGTAACATCATAGCACCCACCCAGCTGTATAGAACTCTGTCAGTGCAGTCTATGTAACTGCTAGTAAAAAAGTCAGCACAACAGAAAATAAACTCACCTAAACTTGGTTTATATCTGACCCAGATAGACTGCAGGTCATAACTTCTTACCTGAAGTTCAGTTCACCTGATACTCAGACCGGCGGCCGCCTCGGGGTTCCTCTCTCCTGCCTCCCTTTCCCCTCATCCACCTGCTGGCCTCGTGTGGAAGCTCCCCATAGCCACCACCAAACAACTTCTTACACATCTGCCAGCATCTGGCCAATCCACCACCTTTCATTGTTTATACTGTTACAAACAAACAAAAAACCATCAGCCCATAAAAACGAAAAATCACCAAATGCCCGGTATGTCCATGGCCAGTCTATGCATTAGTTGTAATAACGTAATTCGTTTAAATTAATTTAGGCTATTTTTAGCCTCACTAGGCTTTGGTGCAGAGGTTCACTGAGAAGTTAACGAGTGTGTGTAATTTTTCTATTATAGTATCATATATATTTACTGTACTGTAATGTACTTAGAATATTATTATCATATTATTATACAGGTAAATCAGTATCCTAGTAATTATTCATATTGGTGTTGGTGATATTTGCAAAAACATTTAAACAGTCATAAATTAATTGTTGGCCTGTAATCTGTGAAAAAAGTGTTCGACATCTCTCTCATGAATGATTCATTCACTTTCCACAAAAAAGAAAAAGAAATCCTATCTCAAGGCAGAAGCTGCCTTGATAATAGCTGAGTTATCAGTTTTTAGCAACAGAAATGTCTTTTTCCAGAGAGACGTGGCCAACAAATGTAACGTCACAGTTATAGAAACATGATTTAAGTGACCAAAAAGGACAAAATAGATATAATAACTCAATAAATCAGAGTCACAAATATATTCTATGTATTTCATATATACCTATTATTATAGTATACAGTCAAAACAAAACAAAAACAAAGAAACTTCGGAAATGATTTTTGGCACAACACCGGCAGGTGGCAGTATTTCACCTTTAAGCTTTTTTGACACGTGTCAGAAGAAGAAGAAGAAGAACCGGGACGTGTTCGTCAGCGCTGGATGTTCCGGTTGTTTACAACCAGGAAATCTGTCAGTTTGTGAACCGGGACTCCGTGAACCTGCAGCGGTAAACATGGCGGCGGTGGACGTGGAGGATGAGAGCATCCTGGCGTCCATCTTTAAGGACAGCTTCCCGGACAGCTGGAGGGACAACCCGGACTTCGCGGCCTACCTGTCGGAGCTCAGCTCCTTCGGGGTGGAGAAGCTGGGCCGGGAGCCGGAGAGGCTGGCGGAGGAGCGGGCTCAGATCCTGCAGCAGACCCGGGAGCTGGCCTTCTCCAACTACCAGACCTTCATCCGCACCGCCGACTGCACCGAGCACATCTACCGGGACTTCGGCCGGGTGGAGAGCAGCGTGTCCCGGCTGCTGGACAAGCTGCCCCGCTTCGGAGAGAATTGCAGGTCGGTGGCTCCCTGTGGAGGAAACTGGGGTCTATAAAAGTGTCATCATTTACTGTTAGGTTAATAAAAACTTTTTTAAAAAGCACGCAGGATGAACTGATCAAGGAGAGAGATGCAGATTATTATTATTGTAGCTCACTGTAGGATCACAACCTGCCTTTAAATTCAAAATATTTAAATACAGAAAAAGAATCAAAGTGAATAACTTAGTTATTTTCTTAGGAATATGCCACAGAAGGTGAACTGACTGGGAATAAAACAGCAGCAGATTAATTTCCTTTGAGCTGGCTCGTCAGCCTCCTGTCAGAATAAAAAACAGGCAGCCAGACTTTACAACCAGAACAAAACTAAAGACTGGGAACATTAATGAAAGATAATAAAAGGTTCTTAGAGCTATAAAGTGTTACGTGTTACACATAGTTGTGTGTTTGCTGTTGTGCTGTCTCTCTGAGCTTTGGGGGCTCATTTTGTTTTCAGGCACTTCATGAAAGAGGCGGAGGAGATCGGAGCAAGCCGCCGGATGAACAGCCTCACTCTGAACCGCCACACGGAGATCCTGGAGATTTTGGAGATTCCTCAGCTCATGGACACCTGCGTCCGCAACGGCTACTACGAAGAGGCTCTGGAGCTGGCGGCATACGTGAAGAGGCTGGAGAAGAAACACTCGTCGCTGCCCGTCATCCAGGTTAGTCCAGACCAGGCTGACCAAAAAGCGGGTGTGTTTGGGGTTTTTTTACTGCCTGAATGAAACTCTAAATGTTATTTAGGAAAATGAACTGTTAGGGCTAAATAAACGTTACTTTTCTGTCGTGTGATGTTGGAGAAAAAATGTTCAAATAAACAATTACACGTGTGAAGAGAACTAAAGAGCTCAGGCTCCAGACCGCTCTGAATACTCAGTTTTCTTTTGTTACGTGCACAGCTAACAAGCTCTGCGTGTTGCCCCTCAGCAGGCTTCCAGGTGTTGGCCAGCTGGAATAAATCAGGCTTTCAGAGAAGGTGAAAAGGCTAAAATGTGACTGCGGGAGGTTGTTGATGGGGCTCAGGTTCAGGTACAGGCTGGAAATCGCTGGTTTAAACTCTAAATTGACAAAAACTGGAGAAAAACAGTTGAGAAACTTTCTCTTTGCTGAGATATAAAACAGAAAAGGTCACTGTGGAGAACATCTAATGTTTTGGCTCCTCTAACCTTTGACCTTCTCCATCTTTAGGGTATCGTGCGTGAAGTGCGTCAGTCGGCTCAGCTGATGCTCAACCAGCTGTTGCAGCAGCTCCGCAGCAACTCCCAGCTTCCCGTGTGCCTCCGCGTCATCGGTTACCTGCGGCGTATGGACGTGTTCACGGAGGCGGAGCTGCGGGTGAAGTTCCTGCAGGCTCGCAGCACTTGGCTGCACTCCATCCTCGCCGCCATCCCTGAAAACGATGCTTACTTTCACATCACCAAGACCATCGAGGCCTGCAGGGTGCACCTGTTTGACATCATCACCCAGTACAGAGCCATCTTCTCTGACGAGGACCCGCTAGTGCCCCCCGCCGGTGGGCTCATGGCTGTGAACGAGGGCGCCATCTTCCACGGCTGGGTGGTGCACAAGGTGGCGGAGTTCCTGGAGACCTTAGAGAGGGACCTGCAGCGGGGTGTGGGCAGCCGCCTGGACTCCCTGCTGGGTCAGTGCATGTACTTCGGTTTGTCCTTCAGCAGGGTGGGGGCGGACTTCCGCGGGCAGCTGGCGCCCATGTTCCAGCGGGTGGCGGTGGACACGTTCCACGGAGCCGTGAAGGAGGCGGTGGAAAAGTTCCAGGAGGACATGAACCTGTACACCCTCATCGCCCTGCCCTCAGTGCTGGCAGGGACCATCCCCGTCGTAGCCCCCGCCCCGCAGCCCGGCACCCTGCAGCCCCCAATGTCCCTGCTGGACTTCCAGCCGCTTGCCTGCTTTCTCAACAACATCCTGACGGCCTTCAACGACCTCCGCCTCTGCTGCCCCATCGGAGTGGTGGAGAATGTCACCAAATGCCTGGAGGAAGCCCTGAAGATGGTGAGCAGCTGGATCTTTGGTGTAATCTGGGTTAAAGTCAGACTGATGCTGGATTAACAGCTGCTGACGGTGTCGTTTTTTGTCAGGTGACCCGTCAGATTCTGGTGTTTCACCGGGCGGAGGAGACGGCCTTCAGCAGCCGGGAGAAGGAGCTGTTTATTCAGTTCTGCTGTGCGTACGCTGAAGACCTGCTGCCCTTCCTGAACCGCTGCCTGCAGGTCCTGTTTCCACCGGCTCAGCTCGCTCTCATCCTGGGTGAGGACTCGCAGCAACGTCTGAGTTTGTTTCTTCGTTTAAAACGGACGCGGTGATGCTGAAGACGTTTAACGACGGGCCTGGAAGTGAAGTCGTTATTCCAATAATGTGGTCTCAGTTTAAACTGTTGTTCTTGTTGGTCACCTTCGGTCTCGGGCTGGAAACCGCACGAACGTACATGGTAGACTGTATATAAAAGATGGGCGTAGCCACTGGGACGTTTGTGAAACCATGGTCTGAATTTGGAGTAATGACCGCTTCAGCCTGTAGGGGGCACTAATAAAACCACAAAATCACCACACAAGCTTTTTTTCTGTAGTAGACTTTTGGTCCAATCAGTCAATGAGAAGAAAACTTCACAAAATTAGTTTAAAAGAGAAAAATCTTTAACCTCTTTTTCTTTTTTTGCCCTCGACTCTTATCTCAAAGTTATTCTTTGTAATGGCTAAAACAGCTTAAGAAGTGCTGAGCAGCAGAGTTTGGTCTGAATCAAATCGGTTGTCTCTCCGCAGGTGTTCCTCCCACCCAGCTGCATAAGTACGGCCATCTGGGCTCCATCGACCTCGCCGCAGTCCTCGAGCCTCTGGACTTCCTGCTTCCTCAGAAGGAGCCGCCGGTGCCAGAGGTCGACATTACGGATGAATTGAGCAGCCTGACGTTTGACATGGAGCCCAAAGAACCGGCAGCAGATCCAGACTCGGCGCCGACCCCATCCGACGTCAGAGACTCAAAACCCGGAGCTGAACTGACAAAGACGGAGTTTGAAGAGCCGAAGCAGGACGAGGAGTGAAGGCGAGGAAACGCTGGCTCTGTAAACTGTATCCTGTGACGGACATCTGTCAAAACTGAAGCATTAAAATATTTTTATATATGTGAGAAAAAAGGCTTTAATGGTGACATTTCTTCTCTTATTTAAAGGTTTACTCACTAACGTAGAAGGAAAATAAGCAAATAGTTTAGTTTGCTTCTTTTTCCATCGATGATGGAGTCCACCTGATTCTAACTCTGCTCTCGGAGATCTTCAGCTCGTTCTCGTGCTTTAAGAAGGAAAAACTGAATGTTTGTGTTTTCCTGGTAACGTGTCAGAAATGTGAGAAAACCAAAAGTTTGGTTTATTATAGGAAAGTCCTGAAGGGCAGAAACTGACTCTGCATTTTCATCCAGCGTCGGCCTCATCTTTGAGCTTTTTCTGCTGAGGCAGCTGGGAGTTGTAGTCCGTCAGCTGGGAGTTGTAGTCCGTCAGCTGTGTCTGATTTACATGGTGGGTTTGTTAAACTGTCTGGACACTTAAATCTTTCACTTTGATTCATTGGAAATCAATAAAGATCAATTATATTGACGAGTCAGTCTCATGTTTAAAGGAGCGTACTGCAATTTCTGCACAGTCACGGTCAGTCTGAGCTGATCCCCACCTGTCTGGAATATCTGAAGATAAACTCAAGGATCTCCACCTTCACAGATCTACAGGTCAGCACCTCGTGGGCGCTACTTCCACCAACTAACAGCCTTACTACACCTGCCTGTTAGGTCTTATTTTCCTGTTTAAAAATGTAAACCAGTGATCATGTTCTCCCTCTGCGTCGTGTTTGAATCGTTGGTTTTTGTGTGATTTTACTGTCAGACGTCGGGGTCCTGTATTGAAAAACACAAACCGACTTTCACACTTTGTAAAGCCGGACCAAACGTGACCCTTCAGTGGACCCTCCAGGAGTCTCCACATCATGTGTAGAATCCCAGTCTTCTGCTGGATCACTGCTACAGTTCTGGAGCACATGTTGACTACAGAGCAGAGAGGAGAGCTGCCCAAGACCCTGACTGACATGTACTCACACTTCTTGTTGGTTCAGATGAAGAAGGGGAACAAACATGTGGGGGGACATGAAACAAGTGAGATGGCTGAAAGGAAATTTCTTCTGAAACTGGGGAGGCTGGCATTTAAACTAATTTTCTGCTAATTTTCAGATGCCAGGTCTACATCTAGAATCAAAATGAGCACATACATAAACAACCAAAGTGAAGCATTAAGACAAAACATAGCAACGTCAAACAGGGTCCACACATTTTGCCACAAATACATGCAAAACAACTAAATTGGGCCACAAAAGTGATGTAAATTGACCAAACTAAGACACAAATCAGACAAAAACAGATGCAGGATGATCACAAACAGACACGTCGGCTACAAACTGATGCAAAATGACTAAAATCACACGTGTAACACTTTCTACATATTTGACAACAGAAGAAAAACACAAACAAACTTGGAATGTATTTTTAATTTGGATTTTTTTTATTTCATGCCGAATTAGATATTTTAAAAATCAAGCCAAATCACAAAGTCTCCTCCCTGTTTGTACTGTAAGGTCAAAGCCCTACTGTACTACAGAGAACCCCAACAATCTAATGATCCCCCTCTGAGCAAGCACGAGGCGACTGTGGGGAAGAAAAACTCCCTTTAACAGGAAGAAACTTCCAACGGAACCGGGCTCAGAAGGGACAGCCATCCGCCGCGACCGGTTGGGGGGGTGGAAATCAAAAGGAGACGAGATGGCGTGAACTACAGTTCTAAAATTTGGATTTGAGGGCTGATCCCAAAATTTTATGGTGATGTTTTTAAAAAAAAGGATTTGGTGCTAAAAGTCTGCTTCAAGATTTTAAAAGAAACAGGGCAGTGGGAGAAGCCAAAATGGCCATTTTAATGATCTCTGGCTTTAGTGAACCACCTGAAGGGTTTTAGCAATGTTTTTCCCACCGCAGAAAAAAACCTGGATATTTTGGACGTCTTTGGGGGACCCGGGATGACTCCGAGAGTGATTTTTAGATGTCTAATCAGAGCCTCGTCAAAAGATGAATCATTTGCCATCGAAGCCTTTAAGACATTGTCTGGGGAGCCAAATTCCTTGATGAGGCGTTTGGCTATTTTCTTGATGAACTTTGTCTTGTCATTTGTCAGACTTGTGGCAGATGCTGTGCTGCTGAGTTCAGGCTGCATTAGATTGCTCAGACGATTGATGACCGTGTCTATTCCTTTTGTAGTAGTTGCGATCCGAACAGCAGACTTTTGGGTCTCAGGTTTAGATTTATGGATGACTCTCATGATAAGGAGCAACGCAAGGTCACTGGAAATTTTCTCAGCATCAGAAGATGAAACTGACACAGAATCCATCTCTGATATTTTGGAGGAATCTTTGAGAGAGTGTTTCAGGCTCAAGGATCCAGATGATTTTTCTGGAGAAATGCTCCCAGTTTTTGGCATTTGAGGTGGTTTTTCAGATGCCACAGAGCATTTATCTGGAGAAATGCTCCCAGATTTTGGTGTTGGAAGTGATGCACCAGATTCTTTTCCTCTGCCATCTGAAGCAGGGCTTTTTTCCTGTGTTGTGGTCTGTGTTCTTTTAATAAAGTTGTGGATGTCTTCCAGGGCCCCAGAAATCTTGTCCATTTGAACAATTTGATCTTTCTCTTCATTGCAGAAGAGTAAAAGCTTCTGCAAAAACCTTTCTACTGTGTCATCTATGAGGACATAGAGGACTTCAGCAGAAATGCGACGCTTTGAGCCCTCTACTGATTGTGGCGTCCTCTCTCT
>NW_024582430.1:2124961-2139329 GCF_018398535.1 Haplochromis burtoni
GGGGGCGGGCAGGTGCGTCCACAGGTGGAGAAGACGGCGGCTATCGCATCCTGCCCGCGCCCCAGGACGAAAAAGGAGGTGAGACGGTTCTTGGGGTTGGCGGGTTACTATCGTCGCTTTGTGCCGGGGTTTGCGCAGCTAACCAGCCCCCTGACCGATCTCACTCGAAAGGGTGCCCCGGATCTGGTCCAGTGGACGGGGCCGTGCCAGGCGGCGTTTGTGCAGGTGAAAAAGGCTCTCTGTGGGGAGCCGCTGCTTCACACTCCTAACTTTTCCCTCCCTTTTGTTCTGCAGACTGACGCCTCGGACAGAGGGCTGGGAGCCGTTTTGTCCCAGCAGGTGAGGGGGGCCGACCGCCCTGTCCTATACATCAGCCGGAAGCTAGCAGAGCGCGAGCGCCGGTACAGCACCGTGGAGAAGGAGTGCCTGGCCATCCGGTGGGCGGTCGGCTCCCTGCGCTATTACCTCCTGGGACGCTCATTCACCCTCTGTTCGGACCACGCCCCGCTGCAGTGGCTCCACCGCATGAAGGATGCCAACGCCCGGATCACCCGGTGGTATCTGGCGTTGCAGCCCTTTAAGTTCAAGGTGATCCATAGGCCGGGGGCGCAGATGGCAGTGGCCGATTTCCTCTCTCGCTCGCGGGGGGGGGAGTTGGCTCGGCCGGACGGCTCCCCGGCCTCGAACGGGCGGTGGGGGTGTGTGGCGGAGGCGTGGCCCCGGGCGCAGCTGCAGGGGAGGAGTGGAGCGGAAGGCTCAACAGGGCGGCGCTGCGAGGCCGGTAAGAACAGCTGATGGTGTTTATGTACTGATGATGGTCTCCCTCCGCTGTGTTTATAGTGAGACGGGGAGGAGCGGCCGAGAGCTGTCAGACTGTGCGAGTGAGTCAGCTGTCAAAACACAAAGAGTCAATAAATGTGGAAGTTGGCAGTACATACCTGTGTGTGCGTGTGTTTGTGCCTGGCGTATTCCACACACACTTTACGAAAGAAGTCTTGTGCTTGCTTTAAGCGCGGTTTCCAGAAATCCACAGCAGGGAAGACGCGAATAACAGCAAGGTCTCTCTGTGTCCACACAACGAGGTGGTTGGCGCCCGTAACAAAGATGCACGCAATTTTTTCAAAGTACCGTCTCTTGGCGTCTGGGCACAATCGGTCGCGATACAGCCCTTTGTCTTTTGCGCTGATTTTGAGCATGGTTCTGGCAGTCCCGAATCCAACACTCCAACACTGTGCGCTTGTTTTGCTTTCTGGCCTACTGACATGGCGCCACGATCCCACAATGCACTGCAGCGTGACTCAAAAGCCCTATAAGCTAGTTAAGAGGGAACTTAACCGAGATCAGTTCCAAGTGGTAAAAAGAAATAGGAGTTCTCAAAGGTGAGAACTCAAAACATCCATTACAAAATTGTTCAGTTAAGATGGGCAGCTAGTAGCTTCTTGGGATCCGAATGATATGTAAATTACACAATTCATCCCTTGGCAGTCAATCATTCAACAACAACAACAACAACAACCTTTATTTATAGAGCACATTAAAAGCCTTAGGCATACCAAAGTGCTTTACAAAAAAACAATAAAATAATACAGTTAAGAGCATTAATATCAAATATAATAAGAACAGCAGACAATGTTCACAGTAAAAAGCCACTAATAAAATGGACTGCAGCACATAGATTATAGCAGACCCTGTGCCGCATGATAGAGAACACCAAGAATGAAGGAATAGTAAAAAGTTAATGCAATAGGTCGCAGTTAACAAGTCAGCATTTAACGGGTAGAGAAGGCAAGTTCAAAAAGATAAGTTTTAAGGCGTGCTTTAAAAGAAAAAATAGAATCAGACTCCCGGATGCCAATCGGGAGGCTGTTCCATAACTCAGGTGCAGCAAAGGCAAACGATCGATCGCCTCTAGATTTCAACCGAGATCTGGGCTGAACTAACAATAACTGCGAGGATGACCTTAAAGCCCTGGCAGGGACATAAGGGTTTAAAAGTTCCTTAAGATAGGTTGGTGCAGTATTATTGATAATTTTAAAAGTAAACAGCAAAATTTTAAATTGAATGCGGTATTTGATAGGCAGCCAATGCAGCTCAGCAAGAACAGGAGTAATATGGTCGAACTTCTTGGTTTCATCCATTCGCTTTCTCAAGATCCACAACGACACATCATCAGCTCTGCACATCACGCTTGTTCATGAAAATCAGCACTAGTGCCTCTCCAAAAGTATGTGAAATGGTCTTGTCAAAAAGTCCACTGTTCATATATTTCATCTAGATCAGCTGCCTTTACTCTTCATTCCCTTCATAGCTGACCTCACTTCCTCCTCTGCACCTCCCGATTAACTGACTTTTCTTCATCCATCCTTCTCGCCCTCTTTCTTACCACGCGTAGGCTCAATTCCTTCCTGAACTCTGTGGAGAAGTCTTCCTTCTTCAGCTTCCACTTATTGTCTCTAAAGTGATCCTACAGATGACCATCTGATGCTGCCTCGCTACATGTTTCCCTGACACCACCTGCAGTTTCCTGTTTGTTTCAGATTGTACCTTCTGTATATGATGTAGTTCGCCTGTGTGCACCTTCTTCCTCTCTTATACTTGACCCTTTGTTCTTCCTTCTTCTTGAAGTACATGGTCACCATCCTTTTTGTAAATCCACATCCTTCTGCATTTGTCCTTCACAGCATACCTATTCAGCAGCTCATCACATGTGTTCCCTTCACTTACATGTTTATTAAAGTCTTCTCCAATCACCACTCTACTACCCACTACTCTCTGCCACTTCATCCAACGTGCTCCAGAATTGCTGTCTGACATCCAGCCCATGGGGGTTGTTTCCAGCTTCATGGTCTGTTATCCTCGTCAGCTTTTTAAACACTATTCACATTCTTTATGTCTGTATGTGTGGATAAATGCATGCCACTAAATACATAAATTACACATTGCGTTTACACTCCATGAAGGTCTGGTGAAAAATTGTAGTTTAAAAAGTCTCACACTGTGAGACAGTGTTACATTCAATTGTTATATGGCTGTGCTAAAGTATACAGTGTCTTTACATGAAGCCCTTTCATTTGTGTTTCATGTCTCTTTACAGTGAAGGATGCAAGGCCAAATCCCTCAACATAGTTTGTCTTCGTCTAGTATTATCAAAGTGTTACAGATTGATTTGGGAGCAGTGGCTCCCCAAGGTCTATTATGCCTGTAACTTTGATTTTACTACAGCAGATATTACCTACAAATCACACTACACAGGACTCTCTTGACTCAGTTCCTTTTAATTCTTTTACAAAGGTTTGAGGCAAATTGTATAAAGTGTGACTTAAAGCCTGCACTTTCCTGTGGGATTCCACATCCAACACTTCTTTTCAGCAGAAGCATGAAATGTCAGATGCAGTTTGATATTGTTCCTCCAGGTTTATGAAGAAGGAACACAGTAAAACTTTTAACACTGGTTCAGATTTGAGACTAAGCTCCCTTGTTGCCCTACAAACAAGAGTGAAGTCTTTTTCTTACTCAGACAGTAAAGTGCAAAAAAGAGACTGCCTCTGACTCATGGCGCTTCACTTGCTTGTTTGCCTGCTCATGCTTTTTTTTGGTTTGACTGGTCTTGCATTAGATGTCTTTCTTTTGTTAACTTTGACCCATGTATCTCACTGTTTTCTTTTTGTTTATTCGCAAGATTAACACCCAAAGAATGTTCAAACCTCCTGGTTATCTGGGGGATTTCTGTGTGAAGTTTGCGGGTTCTCGGAGTACTTCCTCCACTATCCAAACAGATTATATATCTGACACACATGACATGATGTTCAGGAACATGTGTAAAAGCTTCTGATATGTCCAGAAAGAGGATCTTTGTGGAAAATTTCCAAATGCTGCACCCAGAAGCAGTCAGCTTGATAAGATGCAAGTGGTGTTATAGTTCCCTGTTTCTATGACTTTTTGATATGTGGTCGGACATTCTGCATTGCCATGCTGTACACACTGCCTAAATAATAATGGGAAGTTTGTTTGAGGGTATTAATGATGCAGACATGACGATAAGACATACTGCCATGAGGCTTGGTCTTCTGGGAATGATCGTCCGAAAGAAAATTCTATTTGCCTTTCCTGTATTTTGCAGTGAGTGTAAATGATTCTGTCTGGGGTTATGCATGTTGGTTTTGAGTATCCATGGGAGATTACCATTCCAGTTTAGTTGCTGAAGAATTCTTCCCAGATGGATCTCAGCACTGGTTAGAAAAAGATGAGTTCCTCTTCGCCATGGTCTGTCTTTTGGACCAAGCCTGCTCCAAGACAACTCGCACTGGTGTCTGTATCTCCCATTGCTGATACCACATGGGCCAAGAATTTAAGAGATGTCCTGAGCAGTTTGCTCTTCTTCATATTCACAGTTTGGCCAGGCTCTCTGAACTTGTCCAGCGCAGCTTGAACATCAATCAAGTTGTTGTTTCCAGCAGCTGGAGAAAATAATGAGGCAAAGCAGATGCCGCCCTCCAGTTCCTACAGAATTCTTTCTGGAAAGTTGCGGCTGTGTTTTTCGTCCAAAAAGCATAAAATTGAACTGGAAAAGAGCCAGAATGCAGACAAATGTAGTAATTTCATATACCTCAGGAACCTGTTCATGTTTAGAGTAGAAAGCAGCTCTTGGATTCTTTGATTTCTTGGATTTTGGGAATAGGGTGGGCATCTCTCACAGTATCTATGCATGCAGGTTCTTTTTTGGCAAGTCAGGCAACATGTTATAGAAATTGCCTGATGGAAGGGCAGCAGGGTGTTTAACACCCTTGCAAAAGCAAGTGTGTGGCCACCATCTGCTTTGGAGTCTGCATTTCCTGGACTCTGTCCAGGTAATCGGACTTCCTCCCACAATCCAACGATGTGCAGGTAGTGGGATGAAGTTAATTTCTAAACAAAAACCAATATATGTCAGTCCCACTCATATTTTATATTAAGTACAACAGTCTTGAGATCGATGCTCTAGCACCAGTCATCACAGAAATCCCTCTTTGCACTGGATGTGTTTCACCAAGAAAGGCCTTCTTACTAAATACAACTCCAGTTCAAGTGCCAGCCTCTTTGGCAACTGTCTGGCTTCTCCACCGTGTTGCTCTGCTGAAGCTTCATGCCTGTGTCACTTCTGCACATGCTCCGTGACTGCTCTCGCGAGTGCCCTCACCTCACATCTTTTATGCAGTGTGAGCAGGTGTGGAGAACTGCTTTGATCAGGGTGTAGGAACTATAAAAAAATTTAAAATAAAAGCATGCTAAATATATAGAATCATGCATACAACCATACTACAAAACCAAACCAATAAAAGATAGAATAAAGCATTAAAATGCTACTGCTCATGTCCTGAAAATCTGATATTGCATCAGTTTTAATGAATGCATAGTCCTACAAAATTAACAGTGGCCTAAGGTGGACTCTAATTTCCAGCCTGAATTATTGCTTAAACTGGCCTCTGAAAGCCAAAGTGCAGAGTTCCTGCACTATCCAAAGGTTATGACACTAACCGCCAGAGGCTGTAAGAGCATGATGTTTAGTTTCTTTTTGTTCTTTTCTTGGGGACACTTAGTTTTGCCCTGCTTGTAGGTCTTGTTTGATTTCAATAGACTCCAGAGAAACATGCCTGCTCTAGTTGTTAATTTTGTCCCTTAGCAGTTTGGCGCTTAGCTGACATGATACAGTTTTAGAGCTTTATCTTGTTTTTTTTATTTTTCTTGGGGTTTTTTTGCAGTATATGCAAATGTTGATGATTACTAAAAATAAATCGGCTTTCTATAAACAACAGCTTGCTGTCTTTAAAGTCAGATCAGGACCCCTTACCTTTGTTTATGGTTAAGTGTCTTTATTTTACAAAAACCCTGTGCACAAGTAGCTGAATTTCTCCATGATTTGTTTCCTCCACAATAATGATGTTATTATTAGAAAAAAAAAAACACTGAACGTGTCCTTTTGCCATCAATGACAGCACAATATGAGAGTGTTATTCTGTGAAAATTAAGCTATATTCTAGCTGACATTGTCTTTAATGAAGGATTAAGTGAAACAGTGTACATGATGACTTGCTTTTTATAATTAATTTGGAAGAATTATATATGATTATGGCTCTCTTCTTATCTCTGTGTTTTTACGTAATAGATCTGATTTGATTTGTTTACATGTTCTTGCACTTTTGTAATCCTGCTTGAATCTGAAATCCATAAAGTTTCTTTGCTGAAACAAAGAAACTGTGTCAGCTCAACAGGGCTTTATCAATGCAGACGGAAAAAGAAGTCTTTAGATGTAGATACGGTCTGGAGATTCAAAACAAGCCTGTCAGTGAATTGTGAAGTAATTGTCTTTCTCGGGGTGAGGTGGCTGTAGCTCAGGTGGTAGAGCAGGTCAGCCACTAACCAGAAGGTCGGGCAAGATACTAACCCCATCTTACTCTCTGCTGCATCCATCGGAGTGTGAATATGTATAGAGCACTTAAGAGCTTAGAAGAAGTGCTTGTGTGAATGGGTGTGACTGGATGAATGAATTAGTTGTATGAAGCGCTTTTAGTGCTCAGACAGAGTAGAAAAGCGCTATATAAGAACCAGTCCATTCACCATTCTTTCCATGATAAGTTACAGTTATCAAAAGCAGTGAATACAAATAAAAAGGGGGAATCCCATAGCACACCTACTGAGAGTTCAATATCAAATGTGAAGGACTGTAACCAGCAATTCAGCACTGCTGCATGTAGATGACAGCTCAAGTGACACGAGTAACAGCTTTGTTGAGGGTTCAAAGACAATCTCAATTACTGGATTGGCCACAAAACTCTCAAGGCGCTTTATATTGTAAAGTCAAGATTCTGCAGCATTAGAGACTCTAACCATTCAGCCATCGTTAGCTGTATATGTGTGGTGACAGTGGGGAGAAAAAACCTTTTAAACAAATTAAATGTAATAAACATTTTCTAAATTGAACAGATTTACAAGTAGGTGACAGTGTATTACCAAAAAGTGTTTAGTGTTGTTGGCTCTCCTGTAAGGCCTCAGTAACACTAGAGAAAGAAAGAACAGCATTCCACACAAGAATATGAATGTCAAGACTGATAGACTTCAAATATTTTAGAGAAACAAAGGTTTTTGGGGTTTTTTTTACAACAAGTGATATATACAAAAAGTGCAAGGGGACGGGGCTCCAGGAAATCCAGGGAAACGGGGTAGCTCACGATCACTCCTCATGACATTATCCCACCCCATCCCACCACCACCACCAATGAGAGCCTCCCCGCAACCCATCAGGCTTATCTGGGTGAAGACGACGGAACTCCCGCAACATGTCCAACGTGGCCAATACAGTGGCCCAGGGAACCCAGGACCCCTAGCCCTCCAAGTCTACCAGATATCGAAGCCCCCATCCCCGGCACCTCACATCCATAATCTGAATGATAGAGAAGGTTGGGTGGCCAGGCGGGCAGAGAGGGCCTGGAAGGTGGGCACAAAGGAGAGACAGGGTTTGATCTGTGAGACATGAAACACATTGTGGATCTGAAGGTTGCGCGGCAGCATCAACAGGAACAACACTGGGTTGATCAGGGTCTCAATAACGAATGGGCTGATGTGGCTTCAAGACAGTTTGCTAGACTCAGCCCAGACAGGGACGAATCTGGTGGTGAGCAATACCTTCTCTCCAGGAGAGTAGGTGGGTGTTGGGACCCAGTGCTGATCACCTTTTTGGGAAGGGTCACTGAGGAAGTTAGGCTGTTGTGGGCGTATTCTATTCAGGGGAGCTGCTCACTCCATGTGGACTGGTTGGAGTATGCCAAACAACAGAGAGCAGCCTCCAGCTCTTGATTAGCCTGCTCTGTCTGCCCGTTTGTTTGCGGGTGAAAGCCAAAGGGCAAAATGACCTTAGCACCCAGTGTGGAACAGAACTCCTTCTACACCCGATAGATGAATTGCGCCCCTTGATCGGAGACAAGATCTTTGGGGATTCCATGGAGGTGAAAGACGTGTGTAGTCAGCAGCTAGGGGGTTTCTAGACCTCTGGGAAGTTGGACAATGCCTTTAAAAATGGTCACTTATGGTTAGTATCATCATGTTACCTGCCAAGAGGGATGAAATCAATCATGATGTGCGACCAAGGCTGACCCGGTGTAGGGAAGGGCCGGAGCAGCCCTGCGGGGGACTGGTTAGGTGACTTGCTCTATGCACAAGTGTTGCAGGCAGACGCTGCTGAGTGTTAGCTCTGGAGAATCCTGGGACATCAGTAAGGATGCTCTTCATTGATTTCAGCTCGGCTTTTAATACCATCATCCCAGACATTCTTATAACCAAGCTGGTAAAAGTAGGACTTCCCCCCACCTACATGTGCATGGATAAAAAACTTTCTTACTGACCGATCACAGTCTGTCAAGGTTGGCAACTGCAGATCGTCCACCCTGTCACTCAGTGCTGACTCACCACAGGGATGTGTGCTGAGTCCACTCCTATACACCATCTACACCAGTGACTGCATCCCATGAAGCCCTGCAACATCATCATCACATTTGCAGATGACAGCACTCTGATGGGGCTCATCACCAATGATGACGACACCGCCTACAGAGATGAGGTCCAGCGTCTGACACAATGGTGTGACCACAATAACCTCACCCTAAACACTAGGAAAACCAAGGAAGTGGTCATGTACTTCTGTAAGACAAAAACTAACCCCCTCTCCATAAAAAGTGACTACGTGGGGAGGGTGTCCTCCTTTAAGTTCCGTGGCACCCACATATCTGAGGACCTATTTTTGGTCAACAAACACATCAGCCTTAGTGAAGAAAGCCCAGCAGAGCCTCCATTTCCTGAGGATTCTGAGGTGGAACAGGCTGCAGATTGACCTACTAGTGTCCTAGACCTAGAGGTGACCAAATACTTATTTTCCACTCTGATTTACGAATAAATTCTTTACAAATCCTACCATGTGGATTCATGGATTTTTTTTTCACATTCTGTCTCTCACAGTTGAAGTGTACTCTGGTGCAAATTACTGACCTCTGTCATCATTTTAGGTGGGGGAACTTGCACAATCGGTGGCTGACTAAATACTTTTTTGCCCCACTGTACATGTAAAAGATGTGCACCCTCTAACAGATCATTACATGAAGGAACCTTTTAAAAAAAACAAAACAAGCGCGTCCATGCTCACAGGTGTACACACGGGTGATCACACCCACAAACTACACCCTTTTTGGCTCCTACCTCAAAGCACACTGTGTTCTGTTGATCTTATGTGCTGCACAATAATGTTTAATATTTAGTATTTACTGTCATATTCCCATATATCATTGTGATGTTGTTTATTCTATTACTCTTGTTCTCTTCTGCTTGTTTTCTTTTTTCTTTCTCAGCAGGTGACCCAGGTGATTGATATATGCATTTTTTTTTCTTTTTTTCTTCTTTTTTTTCTTTTTCTGCTCGTTCTGTTGGTTTTTGGTTTTTGCCCTTCTCCCCCATCCCTCTTCTCAGCTGTTTCTCTTTCCCTCTTTCTTTCTCCCCTTCTTTCCCCCAGTCAAGTCTGTCCCGTATTCAGCAGGTGAAAATAAAATAAACAATAAAAGGTGAATCAAATGGACCATTACGGCAAGGCTGGGATGGTCAATTTGGTAAAGTAAATCCGTTGGGCATCTTTCTTTGCCTTTAGACAACAATTCTGATGGCAAAAGAGCCAAACGGGACAGGCAAGAAAAAAAACAAAAACAAAAAAAAAACATGTAAAAGAAATTTCAGTCAGAGTGGGTACTGAGGAGAGGTCAGGTGGGTCGGTCAGCTGATAGAAGTAGGGGCGTATTTTAAACAGTTCATGTAGCAATCTTCACCCCACCCCAAAATGCTCTCTTTTTACCAGTCTAGCAGTGGATTGCTTGTTGTAGCCCAGGGAAACCCAAAACAAGAGGTGCATTAACAAAAATTATGAATTGAGTATGGTTGCCAGACAGGGCTAGCAATACTGGCTTGGTAATGTGAGTGATGTCAGGGAGGCGCTGGCCCCTAAACTATACCCCTGCAACTGCTGCCTCTCTGATAACTCCACCTGGGTAACCCATTCACCTACCTGCCCACTCTCGGTAACCGTCTCGCACGCCAGTTTGCCTGCCTCAGTAACCTGTCTTCCGTCTCTCATACAACAGTGTGATAAGTCAGTTACTGGTTTTCTTTAGTTTCAGCTGTTTCGTATTACTACGTAATTCTGATTCTTCCAAGAAAAAAACTTGCTCTGGTCAAGTCGAGCTATGTTTATGTTTATGTAAATAAATGATAAATGTAAATAAATCCTGAACCACCCTAAGTATGAGTATACGCCTTATGTTCACCTTTTGGCTCATTCTGATAGTGCCTTTTAATTTCCATCAAACGAATGTGGCACTTTTTGTTTTTAATACCTTACACACACACACACACACACACACACACACATAATTATATTATAATGAGGTGGGATTATGATATGCATTTTTAATCCTCATTAATAATAATCTCCATTTCTGCTATTAATTATTGACTGCATGCATTTTAATCTTATCCGCTAGCATTTTAATTCATACGTTTTTTTCTGTTTCTTGCATGACAGAAGAAACATTTTCTCATCTGACACAACACAGTTTGTCTACTTGCTGGTTGGATTCAGTTAAGCATTAAACCACTTGTGTTTTTCTTAGAAAAAGTGAGAATTGCCAGTTTGAGGATGGTTTGCAATGGAAAAAAAAACAATGTTGAAACTTAAACAAACAGAGGTTTGTTGACACAACTATCCACCCAGATCACGCAGATATGAACTGGAAAGCAGGCTCAGGATTGATGTTTGCTCTTTGGAATGAAAATGAAAAGTACCATCAACTGCAATGTAAGTTTTCTCCCAATAGCCCCCGACACACCTGGTCTTTATTAATGGGCTTACTTCATGGAAATAAAAATGGCTTATTCATTTTTTTTCAGTTTCACCAATATCAGCAGTACAACAACTAACACCACTTTTTGTTTTTTACTTCTTGATGTCTTAGTGCTTCAACAAATGTCTTTTATGATGAAATTGATTTTTTACACTCCAGTGGATTGTTCATCCACCTCTCTTAATGTGTATCATTGAGCTATAGCTACGTCTGACAATCTGAATTACTACAACCAACAACTCTTGCAGTCTCACTTGACTGCCACAGTGACACTTCCAAGCATAGCTGAATAATATAAGTGAACCAAACTAGCTGGATTTACCTTGACACAAGAACTAGGAGGAGGATTTTCTCGTCCACTGTCTCTGTGGGGAATATTAGTCGGTCTCATACACCAATCCCCCTCCATGAAATCTGTGGCAGCTGGCCACTAATCCTGAAAGAATTCCTTGCCTCCCAAGCATGTTTTTCTGTATCTTCTCCCACGTAACACCCAGTTCCTTTGCTCCAAGACTGAAGGACAGAGAGCAGACTTTCACTGTGTGCACACTTTATATAGGAAATAAACTAATGTAAGCATATATTACTAAATATAGTACAGAAAACAAAAAAATGCAATATGTCCACTGTAAATTCATTCTTTAAAAATATACAAGTAATTTGGTCAAACTGTAGCCAGAATCAGAATCGTGTTTATTGGCCAAGTATATGTGCAGACACATACAGGGAATTTGGTTCCGGTAGATGGTGGCTCTCAAGCACAGCAATGTAAATCACACACACACACACACACACACACACACACACACACACACACACACACACACACACACACACACACAATACACAACACACACATACACACAAAGCTGTGTAAACCAACTATAAATAACGAATCTAAACTTATATACATAAAATACAGAAATGAATGAGGTGGAATGAATACTACAAAATGTACATAAGGTGCAGCTGCAGTCTGGCAGTGGGAGCAGTGTGACAGGTCAACTGTTAAGAAGGGAGATGGCGAGGGGAAAGAAACTGTTCCTGTGTCGGGTGGTCCTGGTCTGCAGGCTTCTGTACCGTCTGCCAGAGGGCAGCAGATCAAAAAGTCTGTGTGCAGGGTGTGAGGGGTCTGTGATGATTTTCCCTGCCCGTTTCCTGGTTCTTGAGAGGTACAGATCCTGGATGGAGGGCAGGGGGGCGCTGATGATCCTTTCTGCTGCCCGTACAGTCCGCTGCAGTCTGCTCCTGTCCTGTTTAGTGGCTGCTCCATACCAGACTGTGATGGAGGAGCACAGGACAGACTCAATGACCGCAGTGTAGAACTGGATCAGCAGCTCCTGTGGAAGACTGTACTTCCCCAGTTGTCTCAGGAAGTACATCCTCTGCTGGGTCTTTTTGAGGATGGAGTTGATGTTGGTCTCCCACTTCAGGTCCTGGGAGATGGTTGTACCCAGGAACTTGAAGGTCTTCACAGTTGACACAGGGCTGTCTGATATGGTGAGGGGGAGCAGAGTTGAGGGATGTCTCCTGAAGTCCACTGTCATCTCTACAGTCTTAAGAGTGTTCAGCTCCAGATTGTGCTGACTGCACCAGAGTACCAGCCGCTCAACTTCCTGCCGGTATGCAGACTCATCACCATCTTGAATGAGGCCAATGACAGTGGTGTCATCTGCAAACTTTAGGAGTTTGACAGCCGAGTTCTTGGAGGTGCAGTCGTTAGTGTAGAGGGAGAACAGTAGTGGTGAGAGGACACATCCTTGAGGGGCACCAATACTGAGGGACCGGGTTTCAGAGGTGATCTCCCCCAGCCTCACTTGTTGCTTTCTGTCTGTCAGGAAGCTGGTGATCCACTGACAGGTAGCTGGTGACACGCTGAGCTGGGAGAGTTTGGAGGAAAGAAGTTCAGGCACAATGGTGTTAAAAGCCGAACTAAAGTCCACAAACAGGACCCTGGCATAAGTTCCCGGGCGGTCAAGGTGTTGCAGGATGTAATGCAGCCCCATGTTCACTGCATCATCCACCGACCTGTTTGCCCGGTAGGCAAACTGCAGAGGGTCCAGCTGGTGGCCTGTAATGTCTTTCAGATGGGCTAACACCAGTCGTTCGAAGGATTTCATGACCACAGACGTCAAGGCGACAGGTCTGTAGTCATTCAGTCCTGTGATCTACTTCCTCTTGTAGATTACTTAGCTATATAAAGAGAAAGACTACGGACTGGATTAAAACTGGATTATGTTGCATTTAGCCACACACTGACAACTGTACTTTCAAGTTGAAGATATTACTTTCGAATCGTATCTCTTACAATCTATTACTAAAAGTATTTGCTTATGGGAATTTTGGACCCATAAACAAACACTGCACACACTAAACAGTGAAGAAGCAGATTTGAGAGGTCAGTCACTGATGTTGGAGAAGAAGGGCTGGACTCTGCACTCTGTTGTAGTTTATTACGTGTTGTTTATTACAGATGTGCTCTGTCAGGTTTAGGTCAGGGCTCTACGCAGGCCTGTCAAGTTCTTACACAACAAACTTGCTCATCCATGTTTTTATGGACCTTGCTTTGTACACTGATTCACAGTCTTCTTCGAATAAAAACTTAATCCCCAAAGTCTTCCTACAAAGTTAGGAGCATGAAATAGTTCCAACGAAAGGAACTCTGCATGCTTTGAACTTGGCAAAATGCAGTCAGACAACCGCCTGGCAACTGCCAAACCCATAGTTGTCCATCAGATTGCTACATGGATTAGTCCCTCCGGAGAACTCATCTCCACTGCTCTATAGTCCAGTGGCGGGCTACGTAACACCATTACATCTGATGCTTTGCATTGTGCTTGGTGATGTAAGCTTTGGATGCAGCTGTTTGGCTATGAAAACTTATTGCACAAAGTTTTCTACAAACTGTTCTTGAGGTAATTTGAAGACCACATGAAGCACTGCAAAAAATTTCAACTCTCTGTGCTTTATGTCTCTCAGCATCTGCTGACGCCTTGCCATGGTTATAGGGCGACGCGCGTTCTCTGCGACTGTGTGTTTCCTGGGTGAGAGAGCGCCTTTTTGTTGTTGTTGTTGTGCTAAGCTATACCGAGCAGTTTGGTTAGCAGCGGTGTGTTTCTGTCGGAAAATAAACGGCTGTGCTCCCTGGAAACTCGGGGAAGCGAGACCAAAAGACACCTCTGTCTCCTCCTTGTCTGAGCTCGCCACAATATGTTGTGCTCAAAGCACCCCCAAAGATTTCGTACTTTTTTTAAAAACTTGTTTTGACAATTGTTGGGTTTAGATTTTATTATTGTCATTTGTATTAGGAAACATTTAACCATATATGCTTAGAGGTGTATAATCAATTGTGTAGTGATAGGTTGTGTGATCTTTAACAGGCTACAGAGGCTTGGTGTGTATTCCACACTAGAATGCACACCTACATCCTGGGAGCATGGGAAGAGGTCGCATCTTGT
>NW_024582430.1:2168944-2177511 GCF_018398535.1 Haplochromis burtoni
CTTAATTGTTTTATGGTAGGATTAACGTAGCTACGTCTGTTCTAGTCTAAGTGCTTTTCTGTTTAGATGAACTGCTGGACTTCCTCACCGGGGGGGGGTCTACCCTCTTCCTGACCAAGGATGTTTGCCTTCATGTTATATGACCCTTTGATCAGCAGTAACACACACACACACACACACACACACACACACACACACACACACACACACACACACACACACACACACACACACACACACACACACACACACACACACACAGTATTCTTTGTTTACATGTATACCTATGTAAGATGCTATATGTTAATGACCCTATGCATATTCATGTAACCACAATAAAAGGAGTGCTATGGGGAGCCTGGCTGAGAGTCTGACAGAGGTCAAGTGGTGGAACGACACTTGGCTCCAGCCAGGTCTCCCTCATGCATGAGTAAACCAGAGAACTTTGGTGCCTTGAGTCTTGCTTTTTGCTGCGTGGCAGATTGTCCTTAACGTTCCAGCGAATAGGTTTATGCTACAAACCTATCATTAATTGGTCCTTCGAGAGCCGGATCCCTGGAGTCGACATTCACCGAGGGGAAAAGAGACACGCCGAAAGACTGACGTCAGCCAGGACTTATAGAGGTCCTGCAGCAAAGTCCCGAGGCGTGAGAATTCGTCATCGGGCCGGTGGATTAGCCGTCTGTTTTTTCTCCTCGATGGATGGCGATTGACGGGATTCGGACTGATGCTACACGCAATGAGCAACACCAAGTAAGTTGGAGAGTGATTTTATAACCGCGGAAATGGGTGTGTGTCCCGAGCGTCCCTTCATTGGGTTTTGAAATCGCCCTGGGTGTGTGTCCCGAGCGTCCCTTCATTGGGTTTTGTCGCGCGACTGGGTGAGCGTCCCACAACTGGGTCAGGGTCCCGAGCGGTCCGGTGCAAGTCCGGAGTAGGCCTATTTTGTGTTGTTGTTGTTGTTGTTGTTGTGTGAGTGTGTTTGTGTGAGTGGGTGCGGAGCAGACCGCGTGGTCTGTGACGTCAGCAGCTGTTGTTGTTATTATGGGTTCCCAAGCAACCAAGAGTGTGTCAGAGGGTGATGAGAAGTTTATGGTGAAATTCGCTCCCGGTAGCGCAAAGTATTTAGGATGACACTATCTCTACTTTCAAGATTAGGCTTCAAACTTTCCTTTTTGCTAAAGCATATAGTTAGGGCTGGACCAGGTGACCCTGAATCCTCCCTTAGTGATGCTGAAGCAGGCCTAGTCTTCTGGGAGCTTCCCATGTGTGTTTCATTTTCACCAAACTTTTTAATGTTTTTATACACCACTCTGCATTTAATCATTAGTTATTATTAATCTCTGCCTCACTCTGGCTTTTTTCCTGTCCCGCTCTCCTCACTGTCAACCAGTGATGGCTGTCCCTCCCTGGGCCTGGTTGTGCAGGAGGTATCTTCCTGTTGAAATCGAGTTTTTCCTTCTCACTGTCACTACTGTAACTGTTGAGTGATTGCTGTAAAGCCCATTGAGGTGACTGAGTTGTGATTTGGTACTGATTAAAATGAACAGAATAATTTATTCTGCCACAAAGCAAATAAATTAATGAGTTTTAATGTGTTGAATTGGCCTCTAAATTCTCTGGATCTCAATCCTGTTTAGCATCTGTAGGATGTGCTGGACAAAGAAGTGCAAAATGGTTGTACTGCATCCAGTGTGCAAACTTAGGACTGTTCCTTTATTTGTCAAAGCAACAGTACAAACTCTTCAGATGAAGTGGAATTTATGACTTAACAGAAGTAGCTCGCTTGCTGTTCACTCCTCATTTTCCGTCTGCCTGCTGTGAGCTCTGTTGTCAGATAAAGGGAGTGTACAAAGTATGTGATACAAACGGTATGTGTGCCAGTCTTGCCTTGTGTTGTCGGTTTGTTAGCCAGCCGTTGTTTAGGTTTGTAGTTGGTTAGCTGCCTGAGCAGGGTCATTAGCTGAAATAACTCTGCAGAGTCTGTAGTTTCTTTCAGTTCAGATGTTTCTCTCACCGCCTTGCTAAACCTGTATTTCCATGTATTGAAACTGTCTGTGTGTCCACTCCTTTCCAACCTCAGGTGTGAACCAGGGTTTGTGATTATTATACCTAACCCCGGTGCTTGATGCTAAGCACCTGTCATCACAGAAGCTGATGTAGGACATCACAGCATCTGTATAATTCGTCAAAATGTTGGTACCAGTCCTGAAAACACCCCCGTAAGTTTAGTCCAGACAAACCTGAAGATTCTCTACAGCATTAGTCAATTAGTTAGATGTCTTCAGTGCAGGTTTAGTTTGTTTCTGCATGTCTGCAGGAATCAAGCCATAAAATCAGGTTAATATAACTCCAGATGGACACAACCCATGACATTTTAAACCACGCCGTTATTTATTCATTCAGCAACAGCCAAGCCAAAATGCAGAAGTGTGTGAAAAACTAAGTGCACCTAATGTCTCAATCCGGTCTTTAAGTCTGACGTCATTAGCTGTCAGAAGTGAGAGAGTAAAGTACACTAACATCATCCATCTGTTCTTTTTAGGTTAAAATAGAATCTGTTGGCACTCATAAAGCAACTGTCTGATGCAACTTTAAACAAATCTTACTTCATTCAGTCTGGCCTTGTCTAGTCTTACAGTAATCATCTGTTACCAAAGTTCACAAAGCTTTTACAGTTTGTCTTTTAGATAACCGGAGAGGTTGCAGAGCATAACTTTGAAGTGCTAATTCATGCTGTACATGTTATATCGGTGAATCGTAAACTCTATTTATTGCAGCCTCACTATGCTGCAGATTGAACACAGCCCATGTTTTCATATTAACTTTACTTAATCTGTAACTTTACAGTAGTGTAAGAAAGCCTGCAAAGGCTCACCTGTCACTACACCAGGCGAAGAAAGCTCAGGGGTTGAAAGGCAATTTCAAGGGTGAGTCTTTCTCATTTAAGTGATGACTTCTTTATGGAGTTTGTTCTTAATAACAGATGAACTGTTCTTTTTAACAAACCTGTGAAAAGAGTCATTTAACCCTGAAAATATCAATTCTTTTGAACTGGTCAGCTACTAGATTACTATGTTCAGCTGATTAGAGTAGATCGTGTCATACTAGGTTAAGCTACCAAATCACAGTCTTTATTCTTTGGTAGAAAAAATGATAGGGCATTTTTTTTATTTTCAAAGAAAGTGATGGAGGAGGAAAAGCCATGGGCACTAATATCAAAGGTTGGGGGTCCACATGGCTACTGTACCTTGAAGAGCTAGCTGACATAGTGAAACAACACTTCCAGATCGTCTGCTACAAAGACTTTCTGCAGAACCCTGTGCTCCATAATCCAAAATACAGGCTCTGCTAAATTGGAAGTACTGCCCTGCAGCCAAGCCTTGGTTGCTCAGGTTGCTTCCCTGCCTTAAAGTTGTAGCCAGTGGAGGAGTGGGAATCGATCATCTGGATGTGCCATTCATCAACAGTCTTGGTGCCAAAGTGGCCAACACACCTGGTGTGGTCAGTGACGCGACTGCAGATTTAGCCATGGGGCTACTTCTGGCTTCAGCTCGCAACATTCATGGGGTGAGATTACAGGTTAACCAAAGTGGCCCAATGTTCAAGCAATTCTATAACCAAGACCTAATGCCTAATCACTCTTAACTCTTCAACCTTCAACCTTCTTTTAGACGTAGGAGTAAATTGCATCATTTACCATGTTAACATGATCTAAAATGTATCATCTGTGAATCCAGTCAAAAGATTTTTTTTCATCATAGGTCACCAGATAGCTACAGACCCAAAGACTGTCCATATACCTCAAAATCTGATGGGAGTTGAAGTCACACGGGTGACCCTTGGAATCACTGGAATGGGAGAGGTTGGTTACAAGATTGCTCAAAGAAGCAAAGGATTTGAAATGAAGGTTCAAATCAAATCAAATCACTTTTATTGTCACATCACATGTGCAGGTACATTGGTACAGCACATGTGAGTGAAATTCTTGTGTGCGAGCTTCACAAGCAACAGAGTTGTGCAAAATACAATAATGTAAACAAGCAAAATACAAGAATGGCTACATCTGAAACTAATAAATATATGTACAATATATAATAGTATATGCATTTCTGGATGTGTATACTAAATATTTTTCTACTGTGGTGTGTGTGTGTGTGTGTGTGTGTGTGTGTGTGTGTGTGTGTGTGTGTTACACATATTTTACAAATTAAATAGAGTAAACAATAAATAAAATATATAAAAATATACAGAGTTGAGACATGTGCAAAACAGTGGCATTACTGTACAGTATGGAGTGCATAATGTTAAAGTTCCAGTAGTGAAGCTGAGGTGTCTATGACGTGTTCAGCAGTCTGATGGCCTGGTGGAAGAAGCTGTCTCTCAGTCTGCTGGTACGGGACCGGATGCTGCAGAACCTCCTTCCTGATGGAAGTAGTCTGAACAGTTTATGGCTGGGGTGACTGGAGTCCTTGATGATCCTCCCCGCTTTCCTCAGGCACCGCTTCCTGTAGATGTCTTGGAGGGAGGGAAGCTCACCTCCAATTATCCGTTCAGAGCACCGCACTACTCGCTGGAGAGCTTTGCAGTTGTAGGCGGTGCTGTTGCCATACCAGGTGGTGATGCATCCAGTGAGGATGCTCTCAATGGCACAGTGATAGAAGGTCCTGAGGATGCGGGGGCTCATGCCGAATCTTTTCAGTCTCCTGAGAAAGAAGAGGCGCTGCTGCGCCTTCTTCACTGTTTTGTTTGTGTGTACTGACCACGTAAGATCCTCAGCCAGATGTACTCCAAGGAACCGGAAGCTGCTCACTCTCTCCACAGCAGCGCCGTTGATGGTGATGGGGGTGTGTACTTCTCTGCACCTCCGGAAGTCCACTATCAACTCCTTTGTCTTTGCGACGTTGAGGGTGAGATGGTTGTCTTGACACCAGTGGGTCAGGGCGCTGACCTCCTCCCTGTAAGCCGTCTCATCACCGTTGGTGATAAGACCCACCACTGTAGTGTCGTCCGCAAACTTCACAATGATGTTGGAGTTGTTAGTGGCTGTGCAGTCGTAGGTGTAGAGTGAGTACAGGAGAGGGCTCAGTACACACCCCTGTGGAGCACCAGTGTTCAGTGTGATGGGGGATGAGGTGATGCTGCCCAGTCTGACCACTTGGCGTCTGTCAGACAGGAAGCTAAGGATCCAGCTGCAGAGGGAGCTGCTCAGTCCTAGATCCTGCAGTTTCCTGTCCAGCTTCGAGGGAACGATGGTATTGAATGCTGAGCTGTAATCTACAAACAGCATTCTCACATACGTGTCTCTCTTCTCCAGGTGTGACAGGGCAGTGTGTAGTGTCAGGGCTATGGCATCATCAGTGGACCTGTTGTGGCGGTATGCGAACTGTAGAGGGTCCAGTGAGTCGGGTAGTGCAGAGCAGATGAAGTCCCTGACCAGCTTCTCGAAGCATTTGCTTACGATGGGGGTCAGGGCTACAGGTCGCCAGTCGTTCAATGAGGAGATGGTGGAGGATTTGGGTACAGGGACGATGGTGGCCATTTTGAAGCAGGCTGGGACTACAGACAGAGAGAGGGAAAGGTTGAAGATGTGCGTGAACACTCCAGCCAGCTGAGCCGCGCATGACTTGAGGACGCGGCCGGGAATCCCGTCCGGACCAGTAGCTTTGCGTGCGTTCACCTTCCTGAAGCACTTCCGCACATCCTCCTCAGACACAGTGTGCGCACTGACGTCATCCGCGGTGCGCACACTGTCCGGTCTCATGGTGTTCGCTGTGTCGAATCTAGCGTAGAATACGTTTAGATCCTCACACAGAGAGGCCGTGGTCTGCGGTGTGCTGGTTTTCCCTCTAAAGTCTGTGATCGTGTTTAGTCCCTGCCACATACTCCGAGGGTTGTCAAACTGTTGCTCCACCCTGTCCCTGTACTCACGTTTGGCTGCTTTGATCGTCTTCCGGAGTTGGTAATGTGCGTGTTTGTAGTCCGATGTGTTCGCGGAGGCAAAGGCGGTGCTCCGTGCCGCGCGAACATCTCCGTTAATCCAGGGTTTTTGATTTGGGAAGGATTTAACTGTTCTGGATGGGACGACATCTTCCACGCATTTCCTGATAAATCCGCAGACTGAGTCTGTGTACTCGTCAATGTCCCTAGCAGCCACGTGAAACATTTCCCAGTCCGCGTGATCAAAACAGTCCCGCAGCGCAGACTCCGATTGGTCCGTCCAACAGTGCACCGCCCTCCGGGTTGGAGCTTCCTGTTTCAGCTTCTGCCTGTAGGCGGGCAGGAGCAGGATGGAGCGGTGATCTGATTGGCCGAATGGGGCGCGGGGGAGGGCTTTGTACGCATCCCGGAAAGAGGTGTAGCAGTGGTCGAGTAGCCGGTCTCCACGGTGTTAAAATGGATGTGTTGGTGGAGTTTGGGTGAGACTTTCTTCAGGTTTCCCTTATTAAAGTCTCCGGCTGTGATAAACGCTGCCTCTGGGTGTGCGGTTTCCTCGCTGCTGATCGCGCTGTACAGTTCCCTGAGTGCTCGGTCAGTGTCGGCTTGTGGGGGAATGTAAACAGCCGTAATAATCACTGCTGTAAATTCCCTCGGTAGCCAGAATGGCCGGCACTTAATCATCAGGTACTCCAGGTCCGGTGAGCAGAAGGATTTGACCGGGTGCACGTTCGCAGCTCAGCCATGTGCAGTGGTACAGTACACAGGGAAATAAGACAACGTTCCTCCAAGACCATGGTGCTTCATATAACATATAACAGACAATCAACGCAGTACTACATAAAGTGCAAGTATGCAAAAATTGCAAAAAACCCCCAAATCAAAAGCAGTGCAACACCAGCCAGCACAGAACGATACAGACACAACAGTGTATAATATAAAAGTGCAACAATGAGAGTGTGTCGTGCAAAAAGACTGAGCATTGTGCAAAATGTAACGTGATGTATGAAGGTGTGTGTGTGTGTGTTTGTCCAGTCACTGAGTGTTCAGGAGTCTGACGGCCTCGGGGAAGAAGCTGTTCCACAGTCTGGCAGTAAGGGCCTCGGTACCTCTTGCCAAAAGGCAGCAGAGTGAAGAGTGTATATGAGGGGTGTGTGGGGTCCTCCATAATGCTAGTGGGTTTGCTGTTGCAGGTGTCCGTGATGGAGGGAAGAGAGGCTCCAGTGATCTTCTCAGCTGCTCTCGCTATCCATTGTAGGGTATTATGATCCAATACAATGCAGTTACCATACCAGACAGTGAAGCAGCTGCTCAGGACGCTCTCGATAGTCCCCCTGTAGAAGGTGGTGAGAATGGATGGTGGGAGATGGGCTTTTCTCAGCTTTCGCAGGAAGTAGAGACACTGTTGGGCCTTCTTAGTTATGGAGCTGGTGTTGAGGGACCAGGAGAGGTTCTCCACCAGGTGAACTGAAGGAATTTGGTGCAGATCGAAGGAGGAGGAAAGACAGTCTTGTGCGGGGGGCTACTGTTGGGGGTTGGGGGGGCTCTGTCCTTTGTAGTTAGTGAGTTTGGATACCACACCTGGTGTGGGTTGATGTCAGTGAGGAGGACCTCTATCCCTCTCTTGTATGCATCCTTGTCTGAGTTACGAGTCCACATTTACTACACAGTACTTGTGTAGAAAAGGACTTGAAGGTCTCTGGGTCCTGCTCTTCAAACATGGACCAGTCTGTCAGGTCAAAACAGTCCTCTACTTGGAGGAGAACATCATCTGGCCATGCTTTAATGACCCAGGGGCTTGGAGGGGTCTGTTTCCTGGGGGCGATGTAGGCAGGGAGGAGGAGCAGAGGCCGGTGATAATTCTGTCCCAGGTGGGGGAGTGGTGATGCTCTGTAGACATGCTTGATGTTACTGTACATATGGTCCAGTGTCCTGTCCCCTATGGTAGGACACTTAACATGTTGGTGGAATTTGGGGAGTACAGATTTCAAACATGCCTTATTAGTCCCCACAAACGATATGAACACCCTTGATGTCCTCTCTGCTGTTTGATGATGATAAGTTGGAGGGGATTGAGTGCTGAGCTAAAGTTTGCATTGCGGGGATATAAACAATGGTAATCATGGTTACTGTCTATAATTCTGCTGTTATGGCACCAGTGTTGAAGAACATCAGCGCAGATCCCAGCACGCATTCCCCCACCAGAGTCTTTGTGGCGGTCCTAGCGGTGTAATGTCTGGCCCGGTAACTCCACTAAGACACTGCGGATGTTTGGATGGAGCTAAGATTGAGTTACAATCAGTAGACAACACTCACGGAAAAAGCGGTATTAGTAAAATCTCTGATTGTACCTCCTTAGTGTTGTTTGCGAGGGATCTGGCTTTGGTGAGTAAGATGGATGGAAACGGGAGTTTGTGTTGTTGTTTTGATAGCTGGATGTGCCAAATCTGCATCCCCACTTTGATTTCTCTCCCTGCTCCATCTGCGTCACTTGCTGTTTCTTTTTTTTTTTTTTTTTTTTTTTTTTTTTTTTTTTTTTGGCCTGTCCCGTTTGGCTCTTTTGCCATCAGAATTGTTGTCTAAAGGCAAAGAAAGATACCCAACGGATTTTACTTTACCAAACTGACCAT
>NW_024582430.1:2203123-2215243 GCF_018398535.1 Haplochromis burtoni
CCCAGCCTTGCCGTAATGGTCCATTTGATTCACCTTTTATTGTTTATTTTATTTTCACTTACTGAATACGGGACAGACTTGACTGGGGGAAAGAAGGGGAGAAAGAAAGAGGGAAAGAGAAACAGCTGAGAAGAGGGACGGGGGAGAAGGGCAAAAGACAAAAACCAACAAAACGGGCAGAGGAAAAAAAAATGCATATATCAATCACCTGGATCACCTGCTGAGAAAGAAAAAAGAAAGCAAGCAGAAGAGAACAAGAGTAATAGAATAAACAACATCACAATGATATATGGGAATATGACAGTAAATACTAAATTTAAACATTATTGTGCAGCACATAAGATCAACAGAACACAGTGTGCTTTGAGGTAGGAGCCAAAAAGGGTGTAGTTTGTGGGTGTGATCACCCGTGTGTACACCTGTGAGCATGGACGCGCTTGTTTTTTGTTTTTTTAAAAGGTTCCTTCATGTAATAATCTGCTAGAGGGTGTGGGGGGGCCACAGCCCCGTCCTCCAGGGCGTGAAGCAGGTGTGGAGGAGATCAAAACTCCAGACATCCAGAGGCCCCCAGAACACAAGAGACCAAGGAAGACCAACAGAGGGGCAGCGCGCCACTGTCCCAGAAAGAGCTGAGGAGAGTCCCAGATGAGGGCTCACTCAGCAGCCGCGGAGCAGAAGCCAGGGGGAGTTGCAGTGACGCGCCCGTGAGCTCCGCCGGCAGCCAGCTGCGCCTGAGTGACCGAGCCCCAGGCCGAGAGGCCGGGGGCACCCCACCTCCGAAGTGGCCCGAGCGAGCCCCAGGCTCCAGGCCCCGATAAGCGGCCGCCAAGGAGTGAGCCGGTGTGTACCTGGACGCCCATCCCCGGACACAAAGAACCACCAACGCACCGATGTCTGAGGGGGTCCGCCACTGGCAGGGGAAGTGGTGGTAGGGGGAGATAGGCCTCCAAACCTTGGAGGGCCTGAGATGTCCCCAGAGAGGTGGCGCCTGACACCCAACCTGACATATAGACACAGACATACAGGCACACACAGATACAAACATCCATTCCCACCCTCATGCTCTCATATGCACTTACTCCACACTCAACCAACGTGGAGACAGACATAAAGAGACGTTGTACACACGATCACACTCCCCAAGCGTACTCTACAAACCGGGTCTAGGTGCCCCCGCCCCTGGAGGGGGGAACTGCACCCAGACCCAGGTGGTGTTTCCCTTTTCCCTGCGGTGGGGGGAGGCAGACCGCCCCGACTCCGCAGCAGCAGGAAGGCTCCACACTCCAGACCGCAGTCGGACGGCCAACTCCTCCTCCTAGCCCCCCCGCTCCAGCAGGTCGCAGAGAACGGGGGTGAGAGAAGACTCCAAACCTCCCTCCACCCGCTCATTGTAATGTTGATGCATGTGTGTTCTAAGGTGCATTTAAAACCCAGGAGGGCATGGAGCTACCTGCCAGAGAGCAGCAGGTAAGCGCATGGTCCCTCCTGCTAGCCCTCAATGTCTACGTGTATTTAAAATTGAGAGGTGGGCAACGATGCCAGGGGTGGGGTGTACACCCTGATGGTACTTTGGACTCCGTGTATCGTGCCCACCCCCAAGATCCTATAT
The DNA here is from genome assembly GCF_018398535.1 of Haplochromis burtoni. Lineage (NCBI taxonomy): Eukaryota > Metazoa > Chordata > Actinopteri > Cichliformes > Cichlidae > Haplochromis > Haplochromis burtoni. The sequence goes on from NW_024582430.1 coordinate 2,204,733, forward strand.
GTATGTGTAATGAGAGTGTGAGTAATGTGAATGTCTAAGTTGTGGGATAAAATTGAGGCAGAGGCAGCCAGAAGGGGACAGAGGGGGGGGTAGCCTCCTCTGCACCCTGGTGACATACCCCTACTCCAAGGCCCTGCATGTGTGGGTGGTTGTGGTGGAGCGGGAAGAGGGAGGCAGCTGGAGATGGGGAGGGAAAGGAAGGGAGGGGCAAGGATGCTGCATTCACTTACACTCGGATATCTGAGCTTCACCGTGAAAACATAATCGGACATTTGATATTTGATTGAATTTTATTGTTTTACCTTTGGGGTGGCACCTGGGGTGGCCAGTCTGGTTGGGGGGGTGGCCTGTGCCCCCCCAGGCCACCCCGCTGGACACGCCATTGGCCGCGCTCCTCCGCCATTGCTGCGCTTACAAGTACGCACAGGCTCCGACAAATGCAATCCTCCTTTTCCCCAGACTACCCTTTCTGGGTCACAAAATAACCTTTTAAGACATTTTCAGGCAAGCATGTAGCTGTGTAATGCTCAAATATCTACTTAATTTATAAAAATATCACATATTTTCAAAAGTGCTTCCACGTTTTCAGAGAGCTCTGTTATCCACCAGCGCAATAGCTGACCGGGAAGTCAAGGCTCGATAGAGTCCGCGAGCACAGCTAACTCCTGGCTTATTGTTTTCAACCCCCTGCAGTCTTTTGCTACTCAGGTTAAACATGATATATATCATTAGTTAGTTAGTTAGTTAGTTAGTTAGTTAGTTAGTTAGTTAGTTATGGCTATGGATTGAAAATACCCCCCACACCCCACCCTACCCCTAACGGCTACACCTCCCGAAACATTTAGTCTGGGCTCTTATCTCACTTTTTTATTTCAAACAATCAACAGAAAATTTCACAGACATAGTTTTATAAGGTTTTTAAGGCTGTGGTGTTAATTTTTAAGTAACATGAGCCCAGCGGCAGCAGCAACGCTAGGCTAACACTAACTAGCTAGCAAGATTATAAACCTGGTGCTAAACTAAGAGAAGCCACAAAATCAGTTTGAATAAGAGTAAACATTTACTCAAGTCAGTGTATCAGGTAAAGATCCACAGCAATGACAATAATAACATGTTGAGCTGACGCTTCTCCAGGTTTGCTCAACATATTCCATAACAAATGCACCATGAACATGCGGACTGATCCGCAGGGAGGAGGACGGTAGTGACGTGGCATTTTCAAAACACATCTTTCATCCTTCCGCACTGAAAAACAAAACTTCCATCTTACTTAGTTTTTCTAAGTTGACAACTCAAATAAATTGAGTTTATCAGCGTTTTTGCATAAAAAGTTATGGCGACTTATTTAAATCGAGTTCTAATAACAAATTGATAAAAACTGAGTTCAGCCTATTTAATATTTTTAATTGAACACAATATTACATTTTACAGTGCAGGTAGAAACAGGAGTGATACACCTGCTGCTGTCAGACCTGCAGGTATCAGGCTGTGATGTTCTGCTTTACAGTGGACAGAAAAATTTGGAGTGGCACAAATAATTTGTGTGGCATCTTATTGAATGCAGAACAGCTGATTGTTCTGTAAATAGTTTGAAATGGTTATTAAAAATGTTTGTTTTTTATGTTTTTTGTCTGATTTTAGATCAATTGTGTTAATACTGTAGTCAAAATGAAAACATGACTGTAGATTCAGACACGTGAGGTTGTGCTGAAAAGGATGAGACCAAACAAGGCAAAGTAAATCGTTTTTAAAGGTGAAATGTGGAGGAAACATCAAAAGTGGTTAAAAAAATGGCCAATTATACCCTGGACCTCGGAGGGTTAAACATTTTTTTAAAGTAGCGCAATAGTTACTTTTCAAGTAATTAATTACTTTTAGTAACTGAGTTACAAGATTCTAACTCAGTTACTTTTTTAAAAAGTAACTAGTTACTGTAATGAATTACTTTTTCAAAGTAACTTGCCCAACACTGGACTCAGCTAAAAGGCATAAAAAGCACAAAAACACAAAAAGGTGAGGCGCCTAGAACTTCTAGAGAGTCTGGACAGGTTCCTCAACACCTCCTTTGTAAAGCAATGACTGTCTCAAGCCTGCTGCAACAGTCAAGCTGCCTCATTAAGGAGTCCTGGGCATCCTGCCAGAGTTGGGACTGAGACAACTCTAGATGGTGCCACACTACCCAGAAGTAAGCCAAGGCACTGCCAGTAGCGGAAGCCTGCTCCTCCTGCATGAGAGCAGAAAGGTGAGTGTAACAGGCCAGAACCTTGCCCACACAACTGGAGCCCCCAGATTTGATTGCACCTGGTGAGACAGGTGATGCATATAAAGGGATATAATGGTCGTGTCCAAATTCATGGGCTGCATCCTCCTGAGGACCCGGCCTTCGCGGTCTACGTGGGCCGGGTCCTCAGAAGGTCGGGTAGGCCGGAAGTAAACGGCCGTGAAATTGGATGGTCTAGCCTTCAGATTAGCGTCGCTGCTGTCTCGGTGGAGTTTAATAAACTCAGCCGTCTGCTCCTTGTTATCTAAAATATAACAGGACACTGGCGTAAATTCTCGACTGTCTCATACTTCTGTTTAATCAGTTTTCTGTTTGACGTTTAGTCAGCTGTGTAAAAACCAAGGAGGAACCCACCCGGGGGATTAATAAAGTTTTATTTTATCTAATCGAATCTAATAACTTTAATCTCAGCCAAACCGATTTACTCACGAACGAACAAAACACTGAAAAAAGCCCAACAATAACATTTGTAGGTTGTCTAAGTGAATTATATATTATGTTTAACCCGAGCAGCGAAAGTCCGCGATGATCTGAAAATGATGTGCTGGGAGTTGTGCCCTTCTCGGCCGCATCAGTAACCCTCGAGCTCCCGGCTAGCTGTCGAGCTGGTGGGTAGCAGACGTCTCCGAAAACGTCGAAGCACTTTTGCAAATATGCGATATCTTGATAAACCGAGCAGATATTTGATGTTTACACAGCTACTTTCTCGCCTGAAAATATGTTAAAAGTTTATTTTGTGTCCCAGAAAGATTAGTATGAGTAATTTTAAAACTTAGTAGCGGCCGCCATTGTTGGAAGCTGGAGTCTGGCTGGGCCGCGCTATGAATTCTGGGATATGGTGGGCCACGAAGGACACACCCGACCCATCCTTCAAATTCGGGGAAAAGGAGGACGCATTTGTCGGCTGCATTCGGAGAAGTCTACGAATTTGGACAGCCTTCGGCGCGTCGCTGTGACGTAATCGGTCTACAAATGCAGCCTCAGGAGGATGCAGCCCATGAATTTGGACACGACCAATGTTTCCAATATTAGCAAGGCACACCTGGTTAGCCATTGCCCTGTGTAGCCTAGTTAGCAAGGCAACCATGACCCTACAGTTGCTGCTAGAGCATGCGGCCATGCCGAAAGGGGAGCTAGAGGGTTAGACTAACAGAGCAAGAGCCTGATCTGCCAGGCGGAGAGGGGCACAGGCAATTTTTTCCTTTGACATGAATATTAGAAAACCTCCTACAGGTAACGGACCACTTGTGCAACTCTGCAGAAGAGCCAAACTGCTAGCTTATCAGGTCCTTAAAGTCGGGTAGCAGCGGCACCTGCATCTGGGAAGGTTGCAACTGCTCAAACCTAGATGCGGGCATCACAGAATCATCAACGAGGGAAATATCAAGAGAGGAGGATGCCTTGATAATCATATCAGAGAAGTGACTGGCCCAACTCTGCTCCTAGGAAGCTAGCTGGTTGCTAACCACAGGACAGGTTGTACTCCTCAAAGATGACGTTCTCTTCATCAACATCTCCTTCCTGATAGCTTTCCACATCTGGCTCCCAACCAGGAGCTGGGGTCAGAGAGGGGCCACTATAAGACTGAGCTTCAGCAGGTCTTGCAGGAGGGGGAGGCAGAGATACCTGCCAAGGGCCTGAACACTCCCTCTTGGCCTGTGAGGCATCCACTTACCCAACTTTGGCAAAACAGAATGTGGGAAGCCACATTCTGTGAGTGTTTAAGTCACTTCAGTTTCATCTTCACTTAGATATTCACATCATCCACAAGATCCAACTGTGACACATTTTTCTGTCAGTGTGACTGATTATAAAAAGACAAATGATTGAACAGTGTGCAACAGCTGCAGTAGTAAATGTTTGCAGTGTAGGTAAACTGACAGTCTGATAGCATCACTGTCCACAGAGTCACAGAGACAGAAAGATGGAGACTATAGACTTCATTCTGAGTTGATAATGAATCTGGTGTAATCGTTATCTCTGTCTTTATATATTGACGACTGAATTACTTTTGACGTTAAGTAAAAAAAAGGCAAAATACAATGAATCTGGGATTTCAGTGTTTGTGAAAATGGAAACCTCTGCAAATTTGTTGTTTCTATTCGCTTTGAAAGGAACTTTATGAATTAGGAAATGAATTGGAGTGTCAATCAAATGATTAAAGTGCAGCTGAAGGACAGCATCAGAGCGAAATTCAGAGTTTGTTAAAGAAAACCCGTCAGTGAGCGGGTTAGGTTCATTGAGTCTGTTACCCCGGTAACTGACTCGAAGTTGAAGTCAACCCTGAAGGCTTCAGGGTTTCCAAATCCACACAATACCACAGAATCTTCCCCAAGAACACAAAACAGTGCACCGCTTTCCAGCAAGGATTTTGCCAACAGGTTTTCCGTGCAAGGAAAAAGGTAAGCTAAGGTCATCAGCCAGCTTCACTAACTGTTAGCAATGCAGTGGTCCACTAAAGCCTGAGGCTACCTCAGGTAGTGCCCACAAATAAGGACATTAGGTATGTGGAGGTGGATGGCAGGAACCAAAGGAGAGTCCCAACAAAGAAACAACAAAGCACCTTCATTTACTAATAGTACCTGTAAGCACACTGAGCTCAAGTGCTTGCACTTAAACTTTATGGCGACCTTTATTTTGATGATCCGTATGATACAGTTATGATACAGATCACCTGACAATAAAAAAGTATATGCATAGTTGAGAGGAGGTCTGATTGCAGCAGGGTGTTGAAGGTCATGTTTTGACCATGAGGATATAGCTATAGCTACCCAAATGAGGCCCTTGAGGCACTGTATGTGAATGAATTGGGATAGACAGCGGTAAGGCAGCCGCTCACTCTCTATCTATGATTGTATTTTAAAAAGGGCACGCTGTCTAGAAATGAAGGGCACCCTTTCAGCAGGCAGCTTACACAGGCCTCCCTGAAGCCCACAGACCGGCTGACTCCGGCTGGCCTTTTCCCTGAAGGCTGCTCCTATAAACTGTGAAGGTGTCCCATATGGTGAGGGATACATTAGTCCATCACCGATGTGACCTCACTGAAAACTAGGAATGTCCTTGAGGTCTTTTCAATGTTCTAGAGCTTTCTTTTACTCAGCAGTCTATTTCTTCACTAAAAACCTTTTTTTAAACATAAAACATAACCCAGAAAGACTTTACAAAGCAGCAGGCTTTCTTCACATTTACCCTTTTGAATTTTCACCTGTTTTGCAAATGGAAATATTATCATAAAGTGGAAACAGATGATTTAAAAAGTAACATCTTGTACTTGTGAAATTATGGAAAACACACAAACAAAAATAATAATAAATGCAACCCTAAATTTAACCCTAAGCAGTTCCTGAGTCATTGGGAGGGGCAGCGGGTCATTTACCATTTGGAAGGTTGATGGATTGTTCCCCTGCTCCTCCTGTCCATGCCTCAGTGTGTGTGTGTGTGTGTGTGTGTGTGTGTGTGTGTGTGTGTGTGTGTGTACAGAAAAGGTAAAGGTACAACACTGCATGAATGAGAGAGAGAAAGCACACTGATGCTCAAAACAGAGTAAAGGCATTTCTACGGTCTACTTACCATTTAATGCTGTAATATACATAACAGTGTTCCTAATAGTGATACAGTGTTGCTGTTAATGCACGATGGGTGGATAGAAAAAAAGACGTTTCCTAATCCCTTATGCTACATGTTTTTATGTAGCATAAGGGATTATGTTATGTTTTTCTTGTGACATTACCAATAAGTTAGATGTGTCACATGGCCCTCTTCCTATTGAAAAAACAAAAGTTGCATTCAAGATGGCCGACTTCTTCATGGCCACCATGGTCACCACCCATCTTGAGGAGTTTGCCCCCTCACATATACTAATGTGCCACAAACAGGACTTTAATATCACCAACCATTCCCATGTTATTACAGTGTATCCATATAAATGGCCCACCCTGTATTACCTTTAACAGCTGACTGTAGAGCATTTCATCCCTGACTTTTAATGATGTACCTGTAACTTTTACACAGGCAGTGGAACCCCCCGAGGTCCGAATGCCTCTTAGCTGTAAAATTTCAGACCTTTTTCAAAGCTTCCCCACATCCTGTTTAAACCACGTGCTTCCGATCGTGGGGTGAAAGTTGAAACAGTTCTTAAAATTAACAAGCGAATAACAGTGAGAAAAGGGGGCTTTCTAAATGCAAGCATTTTAACTTTAGTTAATTTAGTTTTACATGCATTTGTGACAACTTGCCTTCATATACTTTATGTTGGCGTTGATCAGGCCTCACGATCACATTTACAAATGGTTCAGAAAGCTGCTGCTGCTCATTTGCTAACAGAGACACTCACATGTGAGCACATGACCCCTGTCTTCAATCTTTACACAGGTTTGCTTTTAAGTGGTCTGTCTCCAACTTAGATCAGCTGACCAGCTGTTTGTTGCTCCCATGTCACGATGGAAACACCTGGGGGATTGAGCTTTTGTTCTTGTGGCCTCCAAATAATGGAATAAGCTCCTCCCCCATATTAGGGTGGAGTATTTAAAAACACATTTTCTCAAAGGTATTTTAGCAGTATTAACAGAGTTAGCTTCTAGTCAGTTTTAAGTTTCTTTAAAAACTATATATAATCAGTTTAGTGCTACATGCCCCAAAATAAGCGCTAGGGAATGACAGGAGTACCAATGGTATGACAGGGAAACGAAAAAGCCAAAGGTTTGTTTTTTTTAAAGAGCTCAAAGAGGTGGGAACACTGCTAATTAAACCAAACAAACGAAGACTTTAGTCAAATTAAAGCTACACTTAGAAATCAGCAGCTCCTCACAAGCAGCCCAAAGAAAACACAAATCCCAGTTAATACACACAGAATCCACCACTGCTGCTCACCACCCGGGACTGACCTACTTACTGAGTGAGCAGCGCTTCAGTAACATACTGCTGGGTGGCTGATCACTGAGTAACGTCAGCTGGGAGCTGCCACCTCAGGAGAAATGGGTGGCAGCTCAGCTCCTGGATAAGACACACCCACACGGGGACCTACGAGAGCTGAAACTGTTTTATTTATAGTACACTTTGTTCTCTATTTTTTTTATTTATACTTTTATTTATTTATTATTGTTATTTATTTCCCCCCTTTGATTAATCTGTGGCTTTGTGACTTTTAATGTGTTGTTTTGGGTTTTTCGTGTGCTCTATAAATAAACATGGACTGGATACTGATTATTTTTGTCTTATACAATGAATACGTAGATAAATCTATGTATTCATTTTTCATTTGTTTTGCCATCTCACTATATACAGTGATATTAACATGATAAACTAACATACATGTCTCTGATTTCACACGAGAGAAGCAAACACGCGTGGTATCCTTAGTGTCAAGCAGCCAGAACGTGAGAACAGAAGCCATGGTGAGTCTGGCTCGTTGCATTTTATTCTTCTGTGATCTGTGAAGTGCACTCTGGATTTTAGATCACAGATGTAGCCACCCATGTAGATGTGAACTGTAGGGATTTTCAGCCACCTCGGATGTGTTGTTGGAAGTGGATGATTTAAGTGTTTGCCAAAAGTTCATTTCCAAAGTTTGTCAAGATTCAACCAGAACTCAGAAGTTTCACTTCAGCAATCAGTAGAACTTCACTTTCAGCACAGCTGGCTGATGGTCCACAGACTGCTTGAACCTCATATTCTGGAAACAGCTCTGTGGAGGCAGTAGGGCCAACTGTGGCAGACAGTGAATGTGCTACCTCTGCTGGACCATAATAACATTAATAATGATAACTATTAATAATTAAAAGAAAGATTATGTGTGTGCCCTTATTAGGATAGAGATGGAATGATTGCACATTTAATGACTTCAAAAGTGCCATATTTGAATTTATTTGGAATTTCGTGAACCACACAAACCCGTTTCATTCCAGCAGGTCAGAGAACTCGTCAGCCAAAAATAACCATGTTGTTGATACTAACAGTCTGTAAACGTAACATTTTACTTTTAAATTGTGCTTCAATTCAAAACACTTGAAAACAGCATCTTGAAACTCGAAAGCACTTGAGTGCATCACTTAAAGTAAGTGAAAAAGTAAGAAAACCTGTCTGTCAAGGTTGCACAGCTTCATCTTAATTCCGGTGGCGGTGGCTCGAGAGTTAGCGTGGGTCATCTGCTAATCAGAAGGTTGGTGGTTTGATCCCCGGCTGCTCCACTGTGCATGCCAAAGTGTTCTTGGGCAAGATGCTGAACTCTTCCAACGTGTTTGCTAGAGTGATGGTGTGTGTGAACGTGGGATAGAAAGCACTTCACTGTCAGTAGAAATGTGCCACATGAGAACCAGTGTTACAGGTTATTGAGTTATTGAGAATGACTTTCAGCAGCTAATGAACAATGAGCCTTGCAACAGATTAACAGACAGTTTCCCGTCCCTGCCCGCAGTAACCATCCCTTTTTACATCAGAGTAATTTCAGCATCGGCTTGTATCCAAAATAATAAACGGAGCAGATTATTTCTCCTCCTTTTTTGTGTAAATTGGCTGAAAAATATTCACTGGTATGTTCACTGTGTGTCTGTGTATGAGTATCGGGTGGGTGGTTGGATGAGTGGGAGGAAAAGCCTAATGAACCGTGCTTCAAGAGTGATTTGAGAATGATTCGATGTGCAGTGACCTTCCCACATAAAATTACCATAATTTTTACTTTTATCCTTGGAAAAAAAGGGTAAAAATAAAAATACCCAACAGATCAGAAGTCTTGAAGTCTGGTGGGAGCTGCAGCGCTCTCAGTGATCCTGGTGAGTCACAGATAGGAAGTGCTCAAAACAGAAACAGACATCAATTCCTCCCTTTCGGTTTCCTCTCAGGCTCCACTGGATGCTTTTATTTGTTTGTGGCTTTGTCAGTGGCCCATCCTCATGTTCCATTTCTATTTTTGCATGTTCATCTACAGTAGATGAAAGCAGACTTTCCCCTCAAAGCCCAAGTTCTTCTAAAAGAGTCGTTTTTATGAGAGCAGCCAGCGCCGTATCATTATCCAAATGAGGAGAAGAAATCCTCCGTTCTTAATTAAAGCACAAACTACACTTAGAAGATGATAGACCTGCTTTTTATTTTTGCATTAAAAACAAAAGCAGATAAAAAAAATCTGTCATATGTTGTCCTCATTTTTCCTAAGCTTACAGTGCATCTATATTATTATTATTATTACTATTATTACTATTATTACTATTATTACTATTATTACTATTATTATTATTATCATTATTATCATTATTATCATTATTATTAATGTTGTTGTTATTAATAAACAATAGCACAGGTCACTTAATGTTGACATCAGGTTATGGGGTAGGGTTTGAGTGACTTTGCTGAAACCTTTGCTTTTGGGCTAGTTTGAGTTTACAGATTATGCTGCTGTCTGGCATCATCACCACAACACTCAGAGGAGACCAGGGACCAGTTTAGGAAGCCAAAACAAAAGACTCGTCAGTGAGGAGAGCCTGTGTAGAGGGGAAACTATTTTACTGCAAACGATAGATGGAGCTAAACATGTTCTAAAAACATATTTCTTAAATTTCTTAAAAAATCTTATTTCTGAAGTCTTCACAGGCAGTCGATAAAGATGGACCTAGGTTTTTGAGAGCAGGGCTCCACAGCATGCATTAGCCTTTGTACATGTAGTGTTTTATGTTCACTGTAGAAAGAGATAAAACACTTGGATCAGTCAACAGTCTGTCATTAGCTCCACATTCATTCCAACAGAGGGAATCCGACTCCTTCATTCCTGTGAAATCCCCACTCGTCAATGACACATAACATTAATAGAGCTCATTAGCCATCTGCTGATCATCGGTAGTAATGAAATGTTTTTTAACTAGGTTCATGTTTGTTTTGTACCAACCTTACTTCAGAGTGAAGCAAGTTTTATTTCTCTTTCGCTCTCTCCCAGGAGCTCAAGATAAATCTTGAGATAATCTCAGGCTCATCAAACATGACAGTTGAACACAGAGAAACACGGTCATTCCTGAAAAATCTGCATTTCTGCTGAGGCTTTAAAATCAACAGTATTGTACCACAGTACAATAACCTACACTGCCTTGTGTTGACGATCCGTTATACTGCTGGGATTATAAAAGTTTGGACAATTTTCAATTCAATTCAATTTAATTTATATCAGATGATGATATGAAAAATCGTTTGTTTCATGGTGTAAAAATATGTTACATGGTTGTGATGCTCACTGTAGTGTCTGTATTAA
>NW_024582430.1:2220377-2273428 GCF_018398535.1 Haplochromis burtoni
CCCTTGGAATTTGGAATTTCGTGAACCACACAAACCCGTTTCATTCCAGCAGGTCAGAGAACTCGTCAGCCAAAAATAACCATGTTATTGATACTAACAGTCTGTAAACGTAACATTTTACTTTTAAATTGTGCTTCAATTCAAAACACTTGAAAACAGCATCTTGAAACTCGAAAGCACTTGAGTGCATCACTTAAAGTAAGTGAAAAAGTAAGAAAACCTGTCTGTCAAGGTTGCACAGCTTCATCTTAATTCCGGTGGCGGTGGCTCGAGAGTTAGCGTGGGTCATCTGCTAATCAGAAGGTTGGTGGTTTGATCCCCGGCTGCTCCACTGTGCATGCCAAAGTGTTCTTGGGCAAGATGCTGAACTCTTCCAACGTGTTTGCTAGAGTGATGGTGTGTGTGAACGTGGGATAGAAAGCACTTCACTGTCAGTAGAAATGTGCCACATGAGAACCAGTGTTACAGGTTATTGAGTTATTGAGAATGACTTTCAGCAGCTAATGAACAATGAGCCTTGCAACAGATTAACAGACAGTTTCCCGTCCCTGCCCGCAGTAACCATCCCTTTTTACATCAGAGTAATTTCAGCATCGGCTTGTATCCAAAATAATAAACGGAGCAGATTATTTCTCCTCCTTTTTTGTGTAAATTGGCTGAAAAATATTCACTGGTATGTTCACTGTGTGTCTGTGTATGAGTATCGGGTGGGTGGTTGGATGAGTGGGAGGAAAAGCCTAATGAACCGTGCTTCAAGAGTGATTTGAGAATGATTCGATGTGCAGTGACCTTCCCACATAAAATTACCATAATTTTTACTTTTATCCTTGGAAAAAAAGGGTAAAAATAAAAATACCCAACAGATCAGAAGTCTTGAAGTCTGGTGGGAGCTGCAGCGCTCTCAGTGATCCTGGTGAGTCACAGATAGGAAGTGCTCAAAACAGAAACAGACATCAATTCCTCCCTTTCGGTTTCCTCTCAGGCTCCACTGGATGCTTTTATTTGTTTGTGGCTTTGTCAGTGGCCCATCCTCATGTTCCATTTCTATTTTTGCATGTTCATCTACAGTAGATGAAAGCAGACTTTCCCCTCAAAGCCCAAGTTCTTCTAAAGAGTCGTTTTTATGAGAGCAGCCAGCGCCGTATCATTATCCAAATGAGGAGAAGAAATCCTCCGTTCTTAATTAAAGCACAAACTACACTTAGAAGATGATAGACCTGCTTTTTATTTTTGCATTAAAAACAAAAGCAGATAAAAAAAATCTGTCATATGTTGTCCTCATTTTTCCTAAGCTTACAGTGCATCTATATTATTATTATTATTACTATTATTACTATTATTACTATTATTACTATTATTATTATTATCATTATTATCATTATTATCATTATTATTAATGTTGTTGTTATTAATAAACAATAGCACAGGTCACTTAATGTTGACATCAGGTTATGGGGTAGGGTTTGAGTGACTTTGCTGAAACCTTTGCTTTTGGGCTAGTTTGAGTTTACAGATTATGCTGCTGTCTGGCATCATCACCACAACACTCAGAGGAGACCAGGGACCAGTTTAGGAAGCCAAAACAAAAGACTCGTCAGTGAGGAGAGCCTGTGTAGAGGGGAAACTATTTTACTGCAAACGATAGATGGAGCTAAACATGTTCTAAAAACATATTTCTTAAATTTCTTAAAAAATCTTATTTCTGAAGTCTTCACAGGCAGTCGATAAAGATGGACCTAGGTTTTTGAGAGCAGGGCTCCACAGCATGCATTAGCCTTTGTACATGTAGTGTTTTATGTTCACTGTAGAAAGAGATAAAACACTTGGATCAGTCAACAGTCTGTCATTAGCTCCACATTCATTCCAACAGAGGGAATCCGACTCCTTCATTCCTGTGAAATCCCCACTCGTCAATGACACATAACATTAATAGAGCTCATTAGCCATCTGCTGATCATCGGTAGTAATGAAATGTTTTTTAACTAGGTTCATGTTTGTTTTGTACCAACCTTACTTCAGAGTGAAGCAAGTTTTATTTCTCTTTCGCTCTCTCCCAGGAGCTCAAGATAAATCTTGAGATAATCTCAGGCTCATCAAACATGACAGTTGAACACAGAGAAACACGGTCATTCCTGAAAAATCTGCATTTCTGCTGAGGCTTTAAAATCAACAGTATTGTACCACAGTACAATAACCTACACTGCCTTGTGTTGACGATCCGTTATACTGCTGGGATTATAAAAGTTTGGACAATTTTCAATTCAATTCAATTTAATTTATATCAGATGATGATATGAAAAATCGTTTGTTTCATGGTGTAAAAATATGTTACATGGTTGTGATGCTCACTGTAGTGTCTGTATTAAATTAAATTACAATTTTATTTATATAGCGCCAAATCAAAACAAAAGTCGCCTCAAGGCGCTTTCATAGATACAGAGAAAAACCCAACAATCATATGATCCCCTATGAGCAAGCACTTTGGCGACAGTGGGAAGGAAAAACTCCCTTTTAACAGGAAGAAACCTCGCAGAACCAGGCTCAGGGAGGGGCGGGCCATCTGCTGCGACCGGGGTGAGAGAAGGAAGACATGATAAAAGACATGCTGTGGAAGAGAGACAGAGATTAATACAAGTATGATTTGCATGCAGAGAGGTCTTTAACACATAGTGAGTGAGAAAGGTGACTGGAAGAAAAACTCAATGCATCATGGGAATCCCCCAGGCAGCCTCACTCTATTGCAGCATAACTAAGGGAGGATTCAGGGTCACCTGGTCCAGCCCTAACTATATGCTTTAGCAAAAAGGAAAGTTTGAAGCCTAATCTTAAAAGTAGAGATAGTGTCTGTCTCCTGAATCCAAACTGGAAGCTGGTTCCACAGAAGAGGGGCCTGAAAACTGAAGGCTCTGCCTCCCATTCTACTTTTAAATACTCTAGGAACAACAAGTAGGCCTGCAGAGCGAGAGCGAAGTGCTCTAATAGGGTGATATGGTACTACAAGGTCATTAAGATAAGATGGGGCCTGATTATTTAAGACCTTGTATGTGAGGAGCAGGATTTTGAATTCAATTCTGGATTTAACAGGAAGCCAATGAAGGGAAGCCAAAACAGGAGAAATATGCTCTCTCTTTCTAGTCCCTGTCAGGACTCTTGCTGCAGCATTTTGGATTAGCTGAAGGCTTTTCAGCGAGTTTTTTGGACATCCTGATAATAATGAATTACAGTAGTCCAGCCTGGAAGTAATAAATGCATGAACTAGTTTTTCAGCGTCACTCTGAGACAGGATATTTCTAACTTTAGAGATGTTGCGCAAATGGAAGAAAGCAGTCTTACATATTTGTTTAATATGTGCGTTGAAGGACATGTCCTGGTCAAAAATGACTCCAAGGTTCCTCACAGCGTTACTGGAGGCCAAGGTAATGCCATCCAGAGTAAGAATCTGGTTAGATACCATATTTCTAAGATTTTCAGGGCCGAGTACAATAACCTCAGTTTGATCTGAATTAAGAAGCAGAAAGTTAGCGGCCATCCAGGTCTTTATGTCTTTAAGACATTCCTGCAGTTTAACTAATTGGTGTGTGTTATCTGGCTTCATGGACAGATAGAGCTGGGTGTCATCTGCATAGCAGTGAAAATGTATGCTATGTCTTCTAATGATGCTGCCTAAGGGAAGCATGTATAATGTAAACAGAATTGGTCCTAGCACTGAACCCTGTGGAACTCCATAATTAACCTCAGTGTGTGAAGAGGACTCTCCATTTACATGCACAAACTGGAGTCTATTAGATAGATATGATACAAACCACTGCAGTGCAGTACCTGTAATACCTACAGCATGTTCTAATCGCTCTAATAGGATATTATGGTCGACAGTATCGAACGCTGCACTGAGGTCTAGCAGGACAAGCACAGAGATGAGTCCACTGTCAGAGGCCATAAGAAGATCATTTGTAACCTTCACTAAAGCTGTTTCTGTGCTGGATGAGCTCTGAAACCTGACTGAAACTCTTCAAATAAACCATTCCTCTGCAGATGATCTGTTAGCTGTTTGACAACTACTCTTTCAAGGATGTTTGATATGAAAGGAAGGTTGGAGATTGGCCTATAATTAGCTAAGACTGCTGGGTCTAGAGATGCTTTTTGAGTAAAGGTTTAACTACAGCCAGCTTGAAGGCCTGTGGTACATAGCCGATCATTAGAGATAGGTTGATCATATTTAAGATCGAAGAATTAATTAATGGCAGGACTTCTTTGAGCAGTTTTGTAGGAATGGGGTCTAAAAGACACGTTGATGGTTTGGAGGAAGTAATTATTGAAGTTAACTCAGAAAGATCAATTGGAGAAAAAGAGTCTAACTTAACATCAATGGTACTAAGAGTAGCTGTAGATAATATTACATCTGTGGGATGATTACTGGTAATTTTTTCTCTAATGATAAAAATTTTATTTGTGAAGAAGTTCATGAAGTCATTACTAGTTAACGTTAAAGGGATGTTGGCTCAACAGAGCTCTGACTTTTGTCAGCCTGGCTACAGTGCTGAAGAGAAACCTGGGGTTGTTCTTATTTTCTTCAATCAGTGATGAATAGTAAGATGTTCTGGCTTTGCGGAGGGCTTTCTTATAAAGCACAAACTATTTCTCCAGGCTAAATGATGATCCTCTAAATTTGTGACACGCCATTTCCTCTCCAGATTACGAGTCATCTGCTTTAGGCTACGTGTTTGAGAATTATACCACGGAGTCAGGTACTTCTGATTAGAGACCTTAGTTTTCACAGGAGCTACAGTATCCAGAGTGTACGTAGTGAGGAGGTGAAATTATTAACAAGATAATCGACCTCTGTTGGGGTAGCGTCGATACAGATGGGGCAAAAAGTATTTGTCTGCCACCGATTGTGCAAGTTCCCCACTTAAAATGATGACAGAGGTCAGTAATTTGCACCAGAGGTACACTTCAACTGTGAGAGACAGAATGTGAAAAAAAAAAATCCATGAATCCACATGGTAGGATTTGTAAAGAATTTATTCGGTAAATCAGGGTGGAAAATAAGTATTTGGTCAATAACAAAAATACAACTCAATACTTTGTAACATAACCTTTGTTGGCAATAACAGAGGTCAAACGTTTACTATAGGTCTTTACCAGGTTTGCACACACAGTAGCTGGTATTTTGGCCCATTCCTCCATGCAGATCTTCTCGAGAGCAGTGATGTTTTGGGGCTGTCGCCGAGCAACACGGACTTTCAACTCCCGCCACAGATTTTCTATGGGGTTGAGGTCTGGAGACTGGCTAGGCCACTCCAGGACTTTCAAATGCTTCTTACGGAGCCACTCCTTTGTTGCCCGGGCGGTGTGTTTTGGATCATTGTCATGTTGGAAGACCCAGCCTCGTTTCATCTTCAAAGTTCTCACTGATGGAAGGAGGTTTTGGCTCAAAATCTCACGATACATGGCCCCATTCATTCTGTCCTTAACACGGATCAGTCGTCCTGTCCCCTTGGCAGAAAAACAGCCCCATAGCATGATGTTTCCACCCCCATGCTTCACAGTAGGTATGGTGTTCTTGGGATGCAACTCAGTATTCTTCTTCCTCCAAACACGACGAGTTGAGTTTATACCAAAAAGTTCTACTTTGGTTTCATCTGACCACATGACATTCTCCCAATCCTCTGCTGTATCATCCATGTGCTCTCTGGCAAACTTCAGACGGGCCTGGACATGCACTGGCTTCAGCAGCGGAACACGTCTGGCACTGCGGGATTTGATTCCCTGCCGTTGTAGTGTGTTACTGATGGTGACCTTTGTTACTTTGGTCCCAGCTCTCTGCAGGTCATTCACCAGGTCCCCCCGTGTGGTTCTGGGATCTTTGCTCACCGTTCTCATGATCATTTTGACCCCACGGGATGAGATCTTGCGTGGAGCCCCAGATCGAGGGAGATTATCAGTGGTCTTGTATGTCTTCCATTTTCTGATGATTGCTCCCACAGTTGATTTTTTCACACCAAGCTGCTTGCCTATTGTAGATTCACTCTTCCCAGTCTGGTGCAGGTCTACAATACTTTTCCTGGTGTCCTTCGAAAGCTCTTTGGTCTTGGCCATGGCGGAGTTTGGAGTCTGACTGTTTGAGGCTGTGGACAGGTGTCTTTTATACAGATGATGAGTTCAAACAGGTGCCATTCATACAGGTAACGAGTGGGGGACAGAAAAGCTTCTTACAGAAGACGTTACAGGTCTGTGAGAGCCAGAGATTTTCCTTGTTTGAGGTGACCAAATACTTATTTTCCACCCTGATTTACGAATAAATTCTTTACAAATCCTACCATGTGAATTCATGGATTTTTTTTTCACATTCTGTCTCTCACAGTTGAAGTGTACCTCTGGTGCAAATTACTGACCTCTGTCATCATTTTAAGTGGGGGAACTTGCACAATCGGTGGCTGACTAAATACTTTTTTGCCCCACTGTACTGTTCTGCTCTATGTTAGTACAGGGCATTGAAGATGATAACAGTGGGTGGATTATATTCTTAAACTTAGTTACAGCGCTTTCAGAAATTTTCTTGGCGGGCTGCTTTAACACCAATCACACGCGATCTAAATAACAAAGTTTGTGTTGTTTTTGACTGCAGAAATCACTTCATGGTTACAGTTCACGGTTTTGTAGTGGCTACTTCAAACATGATAGTGTACCATGTCAAAGCAAAGGTTGTCTCATGCTGTCAAACTGGGTAAGATCACCGCAGTGACTTCATCAGTCACCAGGTCTGAGTTCAGGAGAATCTCTTTGGGGAATCTTTTTGGGACTTTCACCGCTCTCTCCCTTTTTGCTCTCCTCTGTGTTTGTTGTGTTTCAGGGGATCTGGAGGACATATTTTAAGTTCCCACGCTGCTGGAAGCAATGAGCTTACCTGTTCCTGATCATCTCATCTGCACAAGGTGGTGGTTTGCCTTTCCCTGCAGATGTTAGTTACCCTGTTGTCTTCTGCGCAGACTGTCTGGAGGACTGGTGAGGAACTTGTGTCTGGTGAGAGATCTGAGGAAAGAAGGAACTGTGGATTCATGTGTTTCCTGAAGCCCTGTGTGTAGCCAGAACCCTCCACACTTGCTAATCTCATTAACTACACAGCTTCAGTCTACAATAGCCTCCCTGTACCTAAGAACACTCTTGAGGGTGTCTTTGTAGTAACTTCCCATATGGCCTTTGGTCATCCAGACAGCAAACATGACCCATCAAGCGAAGGCGATTTGTAAACCGTTTCCCTCTAAGTCAGCCTTTTCTAAGACGTCCTCATTTGAAACACAGTGACTCACAGTTGTTGCGAAATCAGTTTCACCCCGGTTCTTTTTATTCCTCCTGATCCAGAGACGGCACCGACTCAGTCATTTAAGCATGCATCTTCTAGAAGGGCAGATGTGTCCCTGTGCAGATCTTTGCTGCTTTGTCTGTGAAACACAGTTTTGTAGAAGCGACCCCATCATAAAACCCCCACGGTGTGCTGGAAGCTCTGTGCCTGTGTTTATGCACGAGCACGTGTGCGCGTGCCTGTGTGTCTATGTGAGTGCACGTGAGTGAGTGAGTGAGTGAGTGAGTGAGTGAGTGTGCATGTAGGTGTGGGTGTGTCGTAACAGTTAAAGCACTGTGTGTGTCTCTGCATACGTGATTTCCTGGGGGTCATAAAAGTAATCTCCTCACCCAAGCTACACCAAATTCCTCTACACAACATAGAAAACAGAGTTAACATATTACAAACACTGAGACCCCCACTCTGCATCCACTGGGTCGTTGGCCTCTTGTTGTCTTACATTTACAGATAAGCATGTGGAGAGTCTCCTGCAAACCTACTTCTAAGTTTATAACAATTATGAGTTTTTATTAAAGGTACAAGCATCAGCATCAGCAACCCCCAACTATAGCTTCCTGTCTCCTGGCAGGCAGGCAGACCCCCAGTGTCCATAAATTCCTTTTTCTCTAAACAATTACACTCTCAGGCTACAGCTAAGCCAAACTGAAACACAGACCAATCCTTCCTTATTCCTTTCATCTAGTGCTGGACCCTCTTGTCTAAGCAAATTTAACACATTATATTCTAATAATTATTTCCTTGTACTCACACAGTGTAGACCTCAGATGATGTTGAATGGTTCAATGTATTGTTGTCGTACAGAACAACTTTAATTTTCACTCTCCAAAAGTTGATTCTGTTCATCTGGACGTAGCGTTTTGTGGGAGAAACGTTTCGTCCTCATCAGGTGACGTCTTCAGTCTCAGCTGACTGCAGGTTTCAATCTTATAAACAGAACATCTGCATAATGACTGAAACCAGCCCACTGAGGAACAACTGAGCTGGGAGGTCAGTTCCTTAATCTTAATTATGCAAATTCTCATGGCCATTGATCAATAACCACTGATCAATGGTCATGAGTCCCATTCACAGAGAGTTGGGGAATGGCTGCAATCACAGCATTGTAAGATGGTGACAGATGTACCCTTAGGCCCCTCCTCGATTCAGAGATGGTCTTTCCCTTTTCACGTAAATGGCCTCCTTGACTCCGCCCTCAAACCAGCGTTCCTCCCTGTCCAGGATGTTACATCCTCATCATTGAAAGAGTGTCCACTGGCCTGTAGGTGTAAATAGACTGGCCTGTCCTGGCCTGACGAGGTGGCTCTTCTGTGTTGTGCCATCCGCTTCGCCAGAGGTTGTTTGGTTTCCCCGATGTATAAATCCTGGCAATCCTCCTGCACGTAACAGCGTACACTATGTTACTCTGTTTGTGTCGGGGGACCCGATCCTTGTGGTGGACCAGTTTTTGGCGCAGCGTGTTTTGGGGTTTAAAAGCCACAGAGACCCGGTGTTTAGAAAAAATGTGTCTCAGCTGCTCCGATACTCCTGACACATACGGGATCACTACAGGTTTTCGCTTAGGCAGCGGTTGTCCTTCTCTCCTGGATCGGCTGGAGCTTTCTTTAGGTGCTTTTCCAGCTCTGACAAAAGTCCAGCTGGGATAACCACATTTACTCAGGGCCTTCTTGATGTTCTTCTGCCTCCCTGGCTGCTGTGTCTGTGGGGATGATGTTCGCTCTGTGTTATAGCGTCCTGATGACGCCCAGTTTGTGCTCCAGTGGATGATGAGAGTCAAACCTTAGATACTGATCCGTATGTGTAGGTTTCCAGTACACGTCAGCTTTTAGATGTCCCCCATTACTGATGGAAATCTCACAGTCTAAGAAGGCTAACCTGCCACTTTTCATATCCTCCCTGGTGAATTTGATGTGTCGGTCCACCGAGTTAATGTGATCCGTGAAATGTGGTACGTCCTGAGATTTGATTTTCACCCAGGTGTCATCCACATATCTGAACCCATGCCTTGGTGGTGTTCCAGGATAGGAGAGCAAAGCCCTCTTTTCCACTTCTTCCATGTACAAATTGGCCATGATGGGTGAAACTGGCCCATGGCACACTCTTGTTTCTGCCTGTAGAACTGACCCTTGTATGTGAAGTAGGTGGAATGAAGACACAGTTCAAACACACGTGGTCGATGCTGAGAGTGGTCCTGTTGCTGAGGTTGGGGTCATCCTGTAATCTCTTACACACTACCTCCAACGCTTCCGTGACTGGGATGCAAGTGAAGAGAGATGTAACGTCGTACGAGACCATGGTTTCATCTGCCTCTATAATGACATCTCTCACCTTCTCAACAAAATCCAAAGTGTTCTGGATGTGGTGTTCAGAGCTGCCTACCAACGGGTTGAGGATCGACGGCCAGAAACTTGGAGATGTTATAGGTGACCGAGTTGATCATGCAGACAATCTGTCTTAAAGGTGCACCCTGTTTATGTATCTTTGGTAAACCATACAGACTTGGTGTAGACTCCCCTGGGTATAGCCTGTGGTATGAGGTCCGGTCAATAGCCTTGTCTTGTTCTAACTGCTTCAAACAGTCTGTCACCCTCTTCCTGTAGCCACTTCCTGGGTCTCGTTTCAGGGGCTCATAAGTATTTTCATCACTGAGTAGTGACAAAATCTTCTCATGATAGTCTTTCTGGTTTAGCAATACTGTGCACCTACCCTTGTCTGCCAGCAGGATGATAATGTTGTTGTCATCACTAAGTGATGTGAGTGCCTTCCTCTCCTCCATGGTGATGTTGGATGCTGGGGGCTTTGCATTGCTGAGACAGGCTGAAACTTTCGTCCATAGTTGCTCTGCTTCCACTTCTGCAATATTGTTGTTTGGAATTGCTGTTTCTGTGGCTGTGATCAGCTCCACTAGCGGGATTTGTCTCTGTGTGACAGCAAAATTCAACCCTTTAGCAAGGATGTTTTTCTCTGTTTGGGTGAGCTGTCTGTCAGACAAATTCTTCACCCACTTGTCCACATCTTCCCTGTCGCCTCCTTGTCTCTTCTGGCCCCTGAGGACACTCTCTGTATATTGCTGTGGTTTCCGACGTACAACAAGAAAGTCAAACTTCCTTTGTTGCCTGGTCTTAGACTTCTTGTGCTGTGCTAGACGAGTCTAATAAGTAAAGTCAAACACCTTTTTAAGAGTACTCTCATCTAAAAGCATTGTCAGTCTCTGTCTCCTCTTGAGATTTTACCATGTCGATGGTAAAATCTGTTTGCCTCACCCGTTAAGCAACTGATGCTGTGCGTTCTGGAGGATTTTTGTTGCCTGGAAACCTTTAACTGAAGAGCTCATTTGCAGACTTTTAGGAGTAATCCTGTTTTGTCGGCATCTGAGGCTGAATCTCAGGTGGTTCCTGTAGTCCGCCATCTTACCTTCAATCTTATAAACAGGACATTTGCATAATGACTGAAACCAGCCCACTGAGGAACAATGGGCTGGGAGGTCAGTTCCTTAATCTTAATTATGCAAATTCTCATGACCATTGATCAACAACCACTGATCAATGGCCATGAGTCCCATTCACAGAGAGTTGGGGAATGGCTGCAATCACATTGTAAGATGGCGAATTTTCACTGTTTGTGATTGTTGGGGGGGGATGTAACACGACAAGGGCAATAGCACAAGCTGTACACAAGCTGACACTACAAAGAATAAATTGTACATCAAATATTTATTTTATAAACTTTACACACTATTTAAAATGACCTTACAGCGTTAACTTAAGTAGGAGGGAAACAGTAAACAAATCCATCTTCTGGGTCTCCAAAGCCAAACCAGTAAACCCCACTCTTCCACTCTTCCACTCTTCCTGGAAAGAAAAGAAAACACTGTAAAGTGAAACCAAAGGAAAGGTACAATGCCTCAGCTCCCTTGCTCTGCAAAAAACAGGAGAAGAGGTTTACATTAAAAAAGAAATGGCACAGAAGCCCCCACCAAACGTCTGCCAAGCACCGTGAGCAGCAAACAGCAACACAAGCTAGGCCACGTTTGGCTTCCAACAGTAACTAAAGCAAAACACCACTAAAAGCAGGCACACACTTCTCAGTGCTCGTAGCCAAAAGAGAGAGCAAAGCCTTTGCTGGAGCTATATATGCTGTTCCACAAAGGGTCATGATGCTGCTCAGCTGTGGCAATCAGGTGTGGTCACCTGGAACAGAGAGGGAGGGAAAGAGAGCAGGAAGAGGCCAGAAGGTCAGAGGACGTAACAGTAACCATGATTAGAGAGTCCTAAATCCAGTAGAAAACATCTGTATGATTTTCTTGTTGTTTGTTTAGAGGCAAGCCTACCCTGTGCATCCATGCACTTACTCATGAAGAGACAACAGGCACATACAGACATCTATCCATCTCTGCCAGGCTATCCATTTGTTGTGTGTTTCTACTCTGTGTTGCACCATCTGATGGATTGCTGTAGGCAGGGTTGCTGCTCTCAGCCTGTTTGTTCTACACTGTGTGTGTGTAATATCTTTGTCTTTTTATATTATCTGCTCTTGACTGTGAGAGCAAGACATGAAGTGGATGTTATGTGTGTATCATGTCTTTGAGCAGCTGAATAGCTGCCTGTTCCCTCCTTTGAAGAGCCAGGAGTTGCAGTAGTGTGGCGCTGCTTCTGGTGATCATCCTGAGGGCCCTTTTTTGAACACTTTCCAGCAAATTTAGCTTTCACTGCATCACTTCCAAAGAAGACAAGGCCTTGGCAGTATAGATAGCTGCAAGTATCTGGCTTAAGCACGGGCAGAGGCGGAGCTCTTTAAGGGTTCTTAAAGCGGCTTCTTCAATGTGAACGTCTCTGCTGAGGTCAAGCAAGAGCAGACCCACGCAAGCACAGGGCGAGCATGCAAACGCTACACAGAAAGGCAAAGGTGAAGGCCTTACCATCAAACCACAGAGAATTATGTGAACAAGAACGAGTGTTCACATGTCGGGGTCATGTTGTGTAATAACAGTGAATTGCTGGCTAACTGTAACATCTACCTTTGTCTGTAAATATGTTTTCCATCAATGTCTTTGCCATGTTATCATTAGACCCCTTTCTTCCACATGATAATAAAATGAATAAATGATACTGAAGTTTTAGCAGTCTGCTTGTTAGGGGCTCCTTCAGCTTTCATATATGCGTCTGTTTGTTAAGATGTGGTGTGTAAAAAGAAGCTTGTTGTTTTTCACCTGCACACCGAGGCATGTTCTGTGGGGAGCCAAAAGTCTCCAGGCAGGTGACATTACTCACCCTCCTCTCCTCTCACCAGCCTGCCTCATGTTTCTGTCAGCTCACATTGTGTAGGAGCCCATCAGTGTTGTGGCTGAGAGGAGAGTCCAAGGAGTCAGACACCTTTTATTATCTTGGGGACTGAACTTGTGTGTAGTGGCTGTCAGAGCTCGACACAGAGGGCAGTCTGAGTAGGAACAGGCTGTGGGTTTCTTTTGTCTAATTCACACATGAGTGGCAGAGCAACACTACCTGTCCGTTTATTGTCTTATTAATATTGTTATTATCATCATCACTGTCATCAGCCCAGCTCCAAGTGCCAGTCCCTCAGACACTGAAAACTCTCTGATTCCTGTAGAGACCAATTAAGGGCACCCAGTCTACACAGAAACAGTGTCTGACATTTTCACCTTGACGGATTTAATGAATACGGGAAAGACATGCTTGAAACTTAAAACTGCTGTACAATCAGCCCATTGGCATGGAAAGTTGAGCCATGTGGCCAAGACAAAATGACTGTGGGCCTCCGAGGGCTGACGTTCATCCTGCACAGCCTTGTGTCATGTTAATCTTCCCCCTGTTAGTCCTAAAATGCAACTGGTGTCATGTGTTGGGAGATCTCTTTTATCAGCAGCTATACTGTGGGGTTGGCAAGGAGGGCATGCAGCCCAATGCTCTGGCAGGTCATCAAGAATGAGATTTTCACACCAGATTGTTCAGGGCCTTGGTTAATAATGACCATTTCCATTGCTGGTGGCCAACAGGGTGTGAGTAAAACTGTGTATCTGTCAGCCAAAGACAATATAAGAAGAAAAGAGGAAGGCACCAGGAGAGAGGGAAAGGCAGGAGTGTGAACGAACTATGACTGGTAACAGGAGAGAGCTGCCGATGTGCTTTAGTAAAGGGAGGGAGATGTAAATGGCCTGTATTTGTATAGTGCTTTACTTGGTCCTAAGGACCCCAAAGCGTTTTACACATCCAGTCATCCACACATTCACACACTGGTGATGGCAGCTACGTTGTAGCCACAGCCGCCCTGGGGCGCACTGACAGAGGCGAGGCTGCCGGACACTGGCGCCACCGGGCCCTCTGACCACCACCAGTAGGCAACGGGTGAAGTCCAAGGACACAACGACCGAGACAGAGGACACACCCAAAGCAATGGACAGCGCACAAGAGAGATGAAGAAAGGACTGCAGCAAGAGTGGAGTGGGTGAGACGGGTGTGAGGGCTGATTTTTACAGGAGAATAACTGCAAGAGCGAAAAGGGAAGGTTTTCAACGTAGTAGGGACACCGGCTAGGTTCTCATTAGGGGTGACCCAAAATGAAGAGAGGGAGCGCTCGGTTTGAGAGGTCTGCGTTAGAGAGACGAGGCTTAGATAGTTTGGACGTGTCCAGAGGAATACTGGACAAAGGATGTTGAATGTGGAACTTCCAGCCAGGAGGACAATAGGAATACCACAAAGAAGACACATGGATGTAGTGAAGGAGAACATCCTGGTTTTATATTCCATCCATCCATCTTCATCTGCTTTATCCGAGGCGGTCGCGGGGGCAGCAGCCTAAGCAAAGAGGCCCAGACCTCCCTCTCCACAGCCACCTCCTCCAGCTTATCCGGGGGAACACCAAGGCGTTCCCAGGCCAGCCGAGAGATATAATCTCTCCAGCGTGTCCTGGGTCTGCCCCGGGGCCTCCTCCTGGTGGGACATGCCTGGAACACCTCGCCCAGGAGGCGCCCAGGGGACATCCTTGTCAGATGCCCGAACCACCTCAGCTGGCTCCTTTCGATGTGGAGCAGCAGCTGCTCTACTCTGAGCCCCTCCCTGATGGCCGAACTTCTCACCCTATCTCTAAGGGAGAGGCCAGCCACCCTTCGGAGGAAGCTCATTTCTGCCGCTTGTATCCGCGGTTTTATATTTTAGTAGCTAAAAAACTGATTTGACCTGGAGGCCGATGTATTATTCTCATTTTTCTGTCATTACTTTTTCTCTGTGGACTTTTGATGATGAGCAGCAGCAAAGAGACATTCAATTTGTATTTCCTTTCTTTAAACTACAAAAACATGCATCCATACCAACAAAGGGCAACAAAGGAACAGAATCAAAGTCTCTAGCGTGCACATCAGAGGCCTTCCATCGGGACAGAAACCAGTGCTGGCAGTGTCAAGTCTAGAAGTCACCACAGCCCACTGCGTTAGACTCAGGAAATGGTTTCAGTCGTGAAGCTATAAATGATCACATAGTAACTAATACATTTTTGAGCTGAAAATGAGGATAACATGGACGTGACAACAGTTGCTGTTCACTTCAGCCTGGCTCATAAGCTTTACAGCATCAACAGGTGTAGGCAGTGTTTGTCCTTCGTAGCAGTGGAGAGGAGTTTATTTTTGATGTCATCCATTTTCATACTTGTTGGACTTACAGACATTGATTGTCATGCAAAGCTGTACCAAAGCAGCAGACATCTGCTACGTGTCATGGTGTTAATCTGAGTCACTGAACCTGCTGCTGCTCCCTCAAACTCTTTAAACTGACTTCATATGTGATGGAGGGTTTTAGTTTTAAAGAATGATTTGCTTACCTAGCATTAGCAGTTTATGGCTGCAGCTCGCTAACCAAGCTCACCATTGTTAGTCAATAACGTCGTTTTCCACCCTCTACTCCAAGTTAGTCTTGGCTTCAAGACCTGATGCGGCGGCAGCCAAAATCCAAGTGATCATCTCTGTGGGTCTGTCCGTGGTTTATGGGCAGGCTTTCAGCATCACTGTTTAGATTAAGAACAACACAAAGAAAATGGGAGCATTTAAATTATTTCATGTTTCTGTAAGTGTGTAGCTCCTGGTACTTTTTTAATATCGTAGCACATGAATCACATTTACCGATGAGAATGCAGTTAAAGCAAGCGGTAACAGTATGAAATAAACAGCTCTCTGCACATAGCCAGAGAAGTTTTTCATTGTTGATTCTCATGCTGCATTTTTATCTTGTTTCCTCCAAACCGCGAGAGCTTAGAGACCTGTGTGTCCTGGGAGGATAACACTAAGTCAACAGGGGCTGTTGTAGCTTGTGAGGGAGGTTTTGGAACAAAGATAAGGACCCTCTTAGCGAGCTGCATTCTCCAGCAAAGGCTCAGGTGTCAATGAGATTTCAAGCCAATACTCTGGATTTAGTTGCAGTTTCAAAGACTGAGTCACTGAGCTAGTGAGTGCAGTTAAAATAGAAGGAGGAACATAATGCTACTTAAAAAATCTTTGGAACAGAAGATTAATACTTATATATATTCACGTTTACTCCACGGTCTGTTCCAAGTGCTGCAGTTTTAGGAGCTGCTCTGCATATTTAGTGACGCCACTGAATCACAAAAACAACCATTATTAGAAAAAGCAGAAAAAACAACTGAACGCAGACATTAGCAAACACACGTGCACGTGATTTCTGCTCAGCTGTAGTCTTTCTGTCACAGTCTCCGCGCCGGCCCGGCCGGCCCCACGAGGCTGCATGTGCTGTTTGGTTTTCTCTCTCTCTGCCTGGGCGGAGCTCACTGTGGGCTCCGCCCTTGGGCCACACACCTGTCAACAATCAGCGGTCATCACCTGGAGCACTATTTGAGGCTGGAACACAGATCCTCTCGTCGCTGGATGATTGTACTACAGACGTTAGTGTTTCTCCCAGCTCTTGTGAACCTGTGATTCGTGATTCCTCCCTGTACCTGTGACCCCCCCACTCGTGTGAACGTGTGTGAGTTTGGGCAAGAAGACGTGAGCGAGTGTGAGAGAGCTTCCCCGTGATTCCCTGGAGTTTGGATTCCCCTTCACTGTATGTGTCGTGCACTGGTGCTGTGAATAAACTGTTTTTTGGAGATGCCTACGGCTCTGCGCTTGAGTTCCTACTACCAGATTGTGACACTTTCTGCAGATACAAGTATGGACAAACTGCAGTACCATTAAAGTCTGCCACAGTTATTTGATACTAATCATATAATTAAAGACAAAATGGACATGAGGACATGAGGACATGATGGCTGACACTACAACCCAAACAGGGTTCAGTTTAGTGGTTGGGGGCTGCGCAGGAGCACGTCTGCACTGTTTGTAGGGAAACACACAAACTGCACAGTGCCTGTTCTAAGCACTTTGTGGTAAAATTGTAAATGCAGGCCATGGTTGTGGAAATGTATTGTTTTATATTTGGCATTGTCAAAATAACCTTTTTTTCAGTTATTGTCCTGATTTTGTCATAACCTGTGTAGGAACTGATATACTATGGACTCAGTTTAACAGAGTTTATTGCCAAACACCTTGTAGTGCGACGCCCAGGTTCCTGGCTCAGTGTCTGTCAGAGAGGACAAGTTAGGAGTCCACACTTCATCAAAACGTGAAAGTGGCAGCAGGGAGGTGAGATCAGCGTTTTACAGGTGATGGTGGGAGTGGACAGGTACGTGAGTCTTGGAAGGTGAGTGAATCCAAATACTTTTCTTGAAGCTGGGAATTTTCTGTCAGCACTGAACACAAGAGGAAGTCTTCAGGTAAAAATGCAGGCGACTGAGAGGCAGAGAGAAAAGGAAGGTTGCTCGGGGAGGCATCACAAGAATGGAGCCTGATTACCGCACTGTTTGTGACAGCGTAGCGGAGAATGGCAGCTTGAGCTGATCCTTAAGAACCGACCGGGAATGAGCCAATCAGGAACAGGTGTGTTGGCTGAAAGGAAGCTGAGAGGTCCCGGAGCAGGACCTGCTGACGTCGCCTCAGAGAGACAAAGGAAAATAAAACCAGATACATGTCTTCACTGTTGTGCACGTTAACGGGCCACTGAGACTCTGAATATCTCCTGGTCGGTTTCATGTTCAGTGTAATTGTTCAGATGTTCATCAAATAAAAAAGTAGATCCTTGACCCTTAACAGTTAATGTAAATTATTTTTACCTGCAGAAATAACCAAAGAACGAAAATCAGACCATTTATTTCCTGACTGTGGTTTATTAGTGTAAAAGTGTAAAATGCTTTTACTTTGTTAAATTATAGTTTATTAACTATGATGGGAGAAAATGTATATAAAGGTTCACTTTGCATATTCAAATTACAAACACCCCAAACTACAGTAGCCAAATATTTTTACTTTCATCAGCCCAACTTCTTCAGCCGTTAACTACACAACACTGTCACCCTGCACAGGTGAGGTGTGCAGCTAACCTGCGCTGATCCAGTTAAATACAGCAATAATAGACTGTTTTAATCATTGAACATGTGATTATATTTACACTAGCATTTTCTTTGTTGAAAACAGTCACAGTAGCGTATTATTACATGTTTATATTCATGTACACCCTCTCTGTGCCCGGGCATTGTGCTGTGAGTGGTAAAGGGGGGCTGCTATATGCTTCTTTGCCTCTTGGCTTCGGTATTGTGCAGATTGTTGAGCAGTGGAGCGGCACAGGAGGAGGATGATCAGCTGTGTCCTGCCCAGGAGGAGCTGCTGACCCCAGAGTCAACCTCATCACTTTCCCCCTGTGGACTAACGGCACAGGGGCTCAGAGCAGGCTGCTCACAAGCCGCTGTTCATGTATAACCAGCAAACTCTGCTCACACAGGCCTACAGTGCTCTATACATCACACTGTAAAGAAGGCTGGGGCAGCAGCTACGGTGTCATGTACACCTGTAAGAGAGGCTAAAGGAAAGAAACCTGAGCTGATAACAAACGAATGAAAAAAACCTCCAAAGTTATAGTTAAAGTGGAGCGGGATTTTTATCCAACTTTTGACACCACACAAATTAAGTTCTTGTATGTGCAGAATAGAGAGTAAGACCACAGGTTTCCATTTCTCAAGCAAACTAACCAGCTGGCATGTGAAAAATGAGACTCCCCAAATAATATTTTCCCAAGAAAAAGGAATTTAAGGCTGATATTTTCCATGATGAATTTGAGAGGTTGCATTACTCGTAACATAGAGCGTTTCAAATGATGAACTCTCGTGAAATACTGTTTTTAATGCTCTCATCCTCAGTAGATTAAACTGACAGGACAGAATGAAAAGGACAATGTGTCTGTTTTGGTAAATGTCCTGTGGCTGTTTGCCAAGGTCTAATGTGATCCTTTAAAGTTCATGCATGAGCCCGCTCGGCTCCTTGCCATTCCTCTTTGCCCGCAATGACACAGAAAGACGAGCTCAGCAGAGCACAGCAGAATAAAGGAAGAAGAGGAAGGGGTGGGGGTGAGGGTGGAGAACTCATTAACAGAATTGATGCGGGCTGCCTCCACCCAGCACTAATGCCAATACTTTTCTGAGGCTGATTTCTTTGTTAACACCAAACCAAGTAATCAGCGACCCTACTGCACACACTATAGAGTTTTACGACAGCCCACTAATGAGTTTGTTTACAGACACAGAAGAATAATAATTATCACAAGTGGCAATGCATTTATTCACAAAGGGAAGAAAAGTCTTTTGACTCGCTAATTTACTTGGGAGGAAAAAAATGAAGCCAATTAAAGGATAACTCTGGTTTATTTCACTGTGGTATATTTACCGGGCTCTAGAAAAGACACGGAGGAAGTTGCCATGACTCATTAATACTTGTACAATAGTTATACTAAAAAAAGAAGAAGGAAAAGGCGCGTGTATATATCAGCTGAGTTCTGTCAAGACAAGCAAGGAAAGCATGTTTTGGCTTGTGAAATCCAAAATCAAGTAAAACTAAAGGAGCCCTTCTCCTCTCAGCATGTTGGGAATCAACCCAGTATCATGACAGAGCATGCAACAGACAAGCTGGTCCAACTTATAGTACCAGAAGGAGCAGATAATATATGTAAAGACTACAAACTGATGCTGACTAAGGAAGATGTGAAGTCCATTCTTGGCTCCTTAAGATTAAGCTAGGTAGCTCATGAGTACTTACATGTAAATGTGGAAGTAATGTCTCTTTAAATGTTTGTTTTTATGTTGGCTTGAACTAAAATGTCGCCCACTGCTGGTGCTGCAGCTTACTGCAACTTGTGCATGCGAGTCCATGTCATGCACAAGTTGCAGTCGCTTGTTTAGCGTGCTAGCGTGACATGCTAGTGTGCTAAACAAGCACTGTCTCTTCTTTCACTGACATGAGCTCATTTCATTATCACTGCAACAGACAATCATGACCAACATGTTTGATGTAGAGGAGCAGAGTGAAGAGGTTTTTTGATTAACCCGTGATAAAGTCGTGATGATGGGGAGTAACGCAGGCTCAGCTGGTACTCACATTAGCATTGCTGAGAAATCACTTGGCTGCATAAATATATAAAGTTTTACCAGCTGGTTTGCTAATACCCCACCTTGATTTTTCGTTAGTATTCTGTAATCTGTCAGTACATGTGGTTAACACTGACACGTGGTGTTCAAGCCTTTTATTTCAGCTGTGAATGTATTTTTTTCAGAATAATTAACACACGTTTGAAATAATAGTAATAGTTTTTTTCCCCCAGAGATATAAAGAACAGCAACACTACAAACACATTATTTTAAAGAATAAAATCCATTACCAGCAGTTAAACAGACTACAAAGTATTTAGCTCAGCCTTAAACATCTGCAGGAGTGATGAGGAACATGTTAATGTAGAATACAACTTTTACTCTTATATACTTTAAGTACAATTAATACAGTTTTTGTTTAGTGAAGTGTTTAGTGTTGCTTAAAGAAATGGCTCTAAAACAAACAAACTCAATGTAATTAGTTAGTAATATAGTAAAATATTTATTTAACTATAAAAGTAAATAGTGCAGAAAAGTGAAGACAGCTAGTAAGAGCGCAGAAAGCTGCAGGAGGCTGCCAGCATATATAAAAACATAAAAGAGAGGCAGCAGAAAATGGTGTTAATCAGGTCTAATTTGTCGTGTTGAACACTTGAAGGATGTGTGTGTGTGTGTGTGGGGGGGGTCTTCATCATCTCTGCCTGCTTTCTGTAAAAATCACTGCAACCCACTGGTATATACAAGATGCAATATGAAGTATGGCATCCTCTGGATGTGATGTGCATGCACGAGCGATCTCTTGTTGAAAAATTGCTTTGTGGCTGACTGCAGCCTGCAGCGGTCATTGGTTGTGGCTGCCTCTGATGAACATGTCGACTCAGCATGTCCCAGGCATATTCAATGGCAGACGTATACGTGTCTGGATATGCTTCTGAGCCACAAATGCCTGTGTTACTCTGCCTCTGTGGGGTGGGCATTGTCCTGTGTGGGCACACCTGATTTAGGCTCACATAGAATAAGTGAGGGTTTGGCTTGACTGCACAGCCCACAACAGTCAACAAACAAACACCCACTGTGGGTCTATGTGGGCATCTGATGGCATTTTATCACATTTTTATGGTTGAATAAAACACATTTTTACACACATTGTTCGCTAAAAATGTGAAATTGAAGTCACTGTATAAAGAAAAAAAAACAGCGGAGAAATCTTAAACCTGACATATTCTCAACTGAACACCTCAGAAATTATTCTATTACAGGTATTATTGACCATAAATTCAGTACAGGTTTCTGGTCGTCAGAATCAGAAGGAATCAGAAAGACTTTAATTAACATACAACAGAGCAGCATGACGTTGAAGATTAGGACAGGGCATAAACAGGCAATACGACTGACATAATAAATACACAGAATATACAGTATATACACAGTTTTCCAATTAAAGTGACTGAAAGGTGAATAAATAACTGTGAGTGAGTAAAGTGTCGGCAGTATAAAAGAGTGTGGAGTAGTTTATGTTTATGGGTGTGGGGATGGGCTTATCTGCTGGAGTTAAAAAGCAGGGAGGCTCTCCTCCTCTCAGTCCTGCAGGAAACGTCTGTACTGATGTTGCTGCTGATCATCTATTAGTAACAGTCTTCCATCCTTTTTACCCATCCAGCTCCTTTGCAACAAAAAGCACCAACAGTGACTCAGTGTTTACAACAACATGCTGAATTTTATATGGCGCTGTGACTCACATACCAGAAGGGTGGAAAGTAAGGTCGCTGATTTGAATAACACCTGTTAACATAGAGTCCCCGAGTCTCAGCTGTGAAACAAACTGTGACTGCATGCTTTGTCCCTTCATGTGCTGCTGGAGAGGAAGTGCAGCCAACACAATCCATCCATAAGTGTGAAGGCTTTATGAAGCGCAAGTTATGACAGTAACTTCTGCCCTGATGCTTGTGAAGGTAACAGCAGAACTGCTGAGAAAAAACAAAAACAAAAACAGATGAGCCCAGTGCAACTTTTTCAAAGGGTGGTCCATGCTTCGTATGTGCCAATTGTGAGAAAACTGCCCACAGAAAAATGTAAATATGCAGTCATGTACATGTGGACTGGTAGTCTTTGTTCTTTTAATGGAGCTCCTGTGTTTGTCTCCTGTGTCTTTCTTTATATTTCACCAATGTATTTTTGATTACATGAATACAGAATCATATACATCACTTTTTCTGTTTTACAGGTGATGAAGCCTTTGATGTAAACAATGTTTCCATTAATTGTTAAGACTTTATTTTTGGTTTACTGACAGTTTATGCAGATGCCACAGTTGACTTTGGTTTAACCCATAAGAGCCCAGACCCACTGTGACTGTCAGGAAAACTGTGGGAGAGTCAACTTTGAAACTTTAACAGAAACTTTCCTCAGTGTGTAAAAGTGTCACTCTTGTGGGCTCTTATGGGTTAAAGTGGTGATGAAGAGGTCCACTACAGATGTGCCCACTGCCTACGCTGCCCACGCCATTCTCACCGGCTGACAGCTGAGTCTGCATCGGCCTCCAGCAAAGCCACTCGAGAGACACCTTCAGTTGGTGATAGGAATCTGGCCTCGGCCCTTAGACCTTCATTCATTTCATTTCATTTTACTTTTAAGTGCCCCCTATAGTGGAACTTTGAAACAGCACTCCGAATTCATCCTCTTCCTGTTTAACCCTTTACAGCCGATCGGAGCGGGCACGCTCCATTTTGCGTAACTATTTTTAAATCCCGGTAGCACTGCAACCACGTAAGCTAGCGCAATAATTTTTTTTGCATATGAAACCGGAGGAGTTGTACTTACATCTTATGCCATCAGCTTGTCCTCGGTCACAGTTTCCTTCCACATATAGCTTTGCAAAAACTGCATAAAAATCACTTGCAGCAACAAAAACATGATATTCCAGAAACACCTTCGCCGATCTGATCAGCTGTTTGTAACACTTCCTACGTCCATCAGCGCGAACTATCACATGACCGCATGACCTGCTCGAAACCGGCAGTGACGTCATTTTGCGGAAATGTAGTTTTTTTACGATCGGGGCCTTATGAGCCTATACTTGTGTTTTAAAAAGTTATGTTTGAGTTTATGACTTTCTGTGTCGTTTCTGGGATGCTTAGGACTCATATTGCACTGCTGGAAATAGTTTATTTTGATGCATATGCTGTTATTTTGCAAATTTGCACTATAATATTTATTTTCGTTTTTCCTGCAGTGATATAAAAATTGGTGTATTTCAAAAATAAAACTATGAAGACACTCAAAATAAATTTCCTGTGGTGGGAAACTAGTTTGTGCAACTTTTTTGTATTTACAGTTTTGAGGGATAAGCCTCTTAAATTTCTCTAACTAGAAATATATGTAAAAAACAAAAACGATTTTCAATTTTTTTGTAGTTTATTGCACTTTTTTGCAATTTATGTAATTACTATGCACTTAATGCAGACATATTATTAAAATTTGGGCTATAATGGTTGTATTGATGTATAGCAACTTGAAATGTCCCAAAAATGGCTCCACAGCATGTAAAAATATATATCAAGCTCTGGCGGACTTGGTTCTATGGTAGGTCTTAAAGGGTTAAGTTGACTTGAAGATTCAAAGCTCTATAGATTTGACGATTAGTCACTCCTGATTGGTCTTATCAGGTGTTGGGGAGTAAGTACGCAGAATCAATGGATGATAGATTTATCTACGGGAGTAGGTGTTTTAACATACAGGCTGGGAGCGGTGTGAGAGTATTATATAGCTATTGAGAATAGTGGTAAACTGTATTCCGTTACAGTTACCGTTTAAAAAGGTGGTATTCAGAATACAGTTACTTTGTTGAAATAAATGGATTACACTGCGGTACTTTCCTGTTTCATTTTGTCGCGGGTCAGGACTGTTTGGGTTTTGTTTGACAGCTACGTTCTGTTGTTCCAGGCGGCAGCGTTACGGTTGCCATGGTTACAGGGCGACGCTCTCTCTCTCTCTGCGACTGTGTGTTTCCTGGGTGAGAGAGCGCCTTTTCGTTGTTGTTGTTGTTGTGCTAAGCTAACAGGCAGAATGCTACAAGCATAGCTCTAAAGAATGTAGCATCATGGGCAGTGTAGTCCGTGCTGCAGGGAGAATGGACTGCCATACACGTTATGTGTCTGTGAGCGCGAGGAGGGAGAAAAAGGGGAGTGGAAAGGTACGAGTTGTCATCGAGCAAAAACGGGAGCTGGAAGCATGTAAATATAATAATAACCACTGCAGCCAAGAAGAGTGCCTGACGAGCCCAGTTGTAAGTAAGCTATTAAGACTCGACTGTACACCGTGTTCGTGTTTTCCTCCGAAAACAATAAGTTCCGTTGGAGCAGCCTTTCAACGCCTCTCTCTGTCTCTCGCAAGAAAAGTTGACCCACACAACAAAGTAAAGCTATTTTTCGGCTACGAGCCGACAGGGACCCCGCCGTATTAGTCAGAGGTCCCTTTACTACAGTTCGGAGTCGCGGACCTTCAGTAACAGTAATAAATCACACAGCAATAGTACATTCACGTTGTTGTAAAAAGCATGATAATATATTAAGTAATCCAAAGTATTCAGAATACGTTACTGTCATTGAGTAACGTAACGGAATACGTTACAGAATACATTTTGGGGCATGTATTCTGTATTCTGTAATGGAATACATTTTAAAAGTAACCTTCCCAACACTGGTCTTATATCACCTGACTCTTCCCCATGCTTGGTGGTGTAGATGGTTAAATGGATGTAGCCACTTATATCTTGATGGAGAAGACCCTCGCTCTTCTCCCTGCAACTTGGAAATAGGTGAATTTGTTTTTCAGCAATTTGATCTATCTGTAGAAAGGCCCTTTCACCTTTGGCTCAGGTCTCTCGTGCTGTCACAAGTTGACAATTAAGATGAGACATACTTTATTCATCACAAACACTGGAATATGATTTTTATCATAGCAGCTCTAAAAACACAATCATACTTATTAAAATAACCAGTGGAGCGAAATAAAAGAGAAAAGAGAAAATAACGAATGGCTCGATAGCTACAGTCACGGTCACTGGGATAGTCTGTTTCTCACCTGATCAGGAAATCTAAACATGGATGTGAGTTACTTCCAGGTGAATTTAAATAGAAGAAAAAGCAAAACAGCAATGATTAAAGACAGTTCCCTTCTGTGAGTAATGTGGATGTATACAGCTAACAGTGCAATATTTAAACCACCGAAAACATCCCTTTGCAGATAATGGCACCTTTCACAGATGATGCCGTCTCCCCATGTAAATGGACTGATTCTTATATAGCGCCTTCTACTCTCCCAGAGCACTCAAAGCACTCTTTACAACATGTATAATGCTGGTTCCCCCGCTAACCTGCCAATAGATGACCTGATCTACCTCCCGAACTACAGCCAGCCTGTGTGGCATTAGGGTGTGGTTTCTGGTTCCGCTGTGGGAGGGAGTGATGGGCAGAGTGGTTTAAGGAACAGGCCCAGCTGAGGAGAGCCACACCTGGCATCCATCTGCTGGTTACACTCTGTACTCACATAGCAGGTGTGGGGCTGTGGAGATGAATACACATGAAGCATAAAGGCTTTGAAACCAATCTCTGAAAAAAGTATGGTATAAGTGGACATTAATTACTAGTGGACCAAAACAACCCCCAATAGCATGTGTATACCCAATCAGGTGGCTGGCCTGCCACCTGATTACTAAACCCAGAGCAGCCAGGCGTGTGCTACACCCCACATTTCCTGTACTGCTTAGATTAACCCCTCTGTCTGCCTGAGAACAAAGAAAGTCCCGAACTAAGTACAGTCACTCGCTCCAGGCCTTAATAAGTTTACCAAGCTTGTCTATCTTACTGTCCAAGGACATTCCCTGTGATGCTGAAACATACATTCATACTTTTTTCATTTAGATCCAGCTCTGAAACCCATCCTCTCCAGCTCCTTCAGTATTACAGACCAGCAGCAGAACTCCAAGCATGATGTAGTAGTAAAGATTTTCTGGACTTTACAAAAAACAATACTAGTTCATCTGACATAAAACACAAGTTGTCTGAGTCCGGATACAGCATAGTGGAAAAGGAGTGTTTGGCAATCCAGTTTGCGGTTGACTCTCTATGTCAGCGGTCCCCAACCCCCGGTACCGGGCCGTGAGTCGTTTGGTACCGGGCCGCGAGAGTTGAGGCTCGGGTGTGAAATGTTTGGTTTTCAGGGTTTTTATCAGTTTTCAGTGTTATTTTGTTATTGTTTTTATCGTTAACTCGGTTTTCCTGGGTCTTTTCACCTGTGTTATGAACAGTGTTGGGTAAGTTACTTTAAAATAGTAACTTAGTTACATTACTAGTTACTTCTCTCAAAAGTAACTCAGTTACTTCAAGTTACTCGTTACTTTCAAAGTAACTAGTTACTAGGGAAAGTAACTTTGGTTTTACTCAGAATTCTCTTGTTAATGTGTTTCTTCCATAACTTTGCCAGTCTTCTAGCTTGCTTACTTGCCACAAGTGCACTGTGCCACCTACCAATAGAAAGGAAAAGATAATGTGCATATTTCCACGAGAGAAATCCCACGCCTGGACCGTCATTGACTGCTGCCATGATTCTAGCCTACGTCACAGCGTCATGTGCGCCTTTTACATCCAACACAAAAACTGCAGTCGTGGTGCTTTCGATTGTACTCAGAACTCGGAAATTCTGCCTTCTGAATAGGAAGATGTAGGCAACACCAGACTGCAGATGAGCTGCATACAGAGCTGGACTGGGACAGAAAATTGGCCCGGGCATTTTGGACAGAGACGGAGGAGCAATTATAGGAAAAATATAGCTTTGAATGAAAATAAACATGTTTGAGTGATGTAAATGAGATTGTGGTGTGTTGTGTGTTAATCATCAGTGTGTGTGTGTAGAGGAGTTAAGATAGTTAGTGTTTTAAAGCTCGTTTTTAATAGAGATAGAGAGATAGATATATCTTCTCGTCGCCCTAGTGCATATAGATATATAGAGTAGATGCATCGTGGCTATAGAACTATGTAAGACTCAAACATGCAAGCTTAAGAATTGTAGCTAATAAAAAGGTCCTGGCTGGTTTTGTTACTCCACCCCTCAGCAGTATCATACTTCTCTTCACATTCATATCATACCGTAACATAAAGGTACTTTGTTGCGATATGCGGTATTAACTTTTCCATCACAGCTCTGATGATCCAGTAAGGACATCTCCTGGTTTCATCTTCATGTTTCCCTCTCACCAGATATCCAAACCATATCATGACCAGCAGCTTTACAGCTGTGGCTCCAGCAAACATCAGCTGATACTAGAAATTAATATTAAATAAATTCTAACAATAGCTGATCAAGCTTAAACGTGCTGCTGTTGTTTAGCGCGACATCCGCTGGTTTCCTCTTTCGGCGCAAAGTGAGCGATAAACAAACAAGAGAGCCGATCAGCTGATCATTGATCAGTTTTCATGATTGAAGTAGAAACGGGAGAGGGAGGGGGAGAGAGATGAAGAAGAAGAGGCAGCTGTGCAGCAAACACAGAATAACTCCAGCTTTGTGCCTTTTTCATTGTAGCTGAATTACGGGACAAACTGTTCCTTTTCACCTCAATAAGAAACGCGTAATATTTTCTCTGAATACCAGACGGGACGGTTGGCAACTCTAATAACTTATGAACAAAATAAAGTTCAACATCATTAACTTATAGCACCCACCCAGCTGTATAGAAACTCCGTCATGCTAGCTAGCACGCAGTACGAAAAAGTCAGAATAACGAAAATAAACTCCACCTAAACTTGGTTTATATCTGACCCAGAGAGACTGCAGGTCATAACTTCTTACCTGAAGTTCAGTTCACACTTGGACCGGCGGCCGCCTCGGGTCTCTTTTCCTTCTGCGTCCCTTTTCCTTCATCCACCTGCTGGCCTCCACCACTTGCTAATGTTACTGAATCTGTGGAAGCTCCGCGATAGCCACCACACGAAGTAACGAGTAACGACCCTATCTAAATCCCAGTAACGACTAACGCGTTCCTGATTTTGGCATAATAACTAGTTACCGTGCTCGTTACCACAATAATAACGTAGTTACTGTAACGCGTTATTAAGTAACGCGTTACAGTCCCAACACTGGTTATGAATAAATCTTCTTTTTTTCGGTACTAGTTTCATTTTGTTGTATTTTTCCGCGACACCTTAAAGGCCGGTCCGCGAAACTATTGTCGGGCATAAACCGATCCGTGGCGCAAAAAAGGTTGGAGACCGCTGGTTTATGTTATTACCTCCTAGCACACTGATCCACCCTCTGTTCAGACCATGCTCTGCTGCAATGGTTCTGCAATGGTTCCACCACATGAAGGAAGCCAATGTCTGCATCACACGTGTGGTTTCTGGCTCTCCAGCCATTTAAATTCAAGTTGGTCCAATGGTTCACGCGTTAGTGCCAGGGATGATGGCCGAGCAGCTGGGAGCAACGTAATAATCAAGTCTTCCTTATTTTGATAGGCCACGGGGACCAGAGACAAGCTGCAAATGGTGCAAGAGTGCAAATCATTATTGAAAATAAAGGATCACTTGCCTGCAACGCTATCTGTGTGTGTCATGCTGGGGTCCCAGAACTTGTGTGTGTGTGTCATAAAATTGTAATAAATAAACTTTAAGAATAAAAGGAAATCAAAACAGCATTCAGGAACCTAAAATAGTAGAATGATAAAACCAAAACTCACACATGAAAAAAGAAAGAAAAAACGTCTGACAGCATTTCTTCTATGCCTCCATATTTTTTGAAATGCTATATTTAAATGAATGCTTGCATGAGATTCATCCTTCATTGGATCCATCAGCATTTTAAAGATAAACACGTGAATCCAGTTGGATTGTCTACATGTAAATAGTTTGAAGCCTGGTGGTAAATATGGATCCCAGTGATGTTCAAATCACAAAAACAGCACAACAATGAAAGAACGATAGCCCATAAAGTTAGTTACTGTTCAAAAGGATGGACGAACATGAGAAATGATCAAAGTGGAGAGAAGAAACACATGCATTGGGGAGGAGAGGCTGCAGGGACTTGTTATTGGTTGCAGAGTAACGGATGAAAATGCCTCTGTGGTTTGAGGCATCTTCTAGCAGCCAAAGCAGTGTCACATTACTTCTGTGCTCTTCCAGCCGCTGCAGGGAGAATGTAGCTGAGTTTGTCAGCAGCAGCCTCAGCAGTCAATCTGTTTCCAAAGCCCTGAAGCTCAGACAAAGAAAAGGCTCTGGAGAGTACAAGGCTGAGTGTATACCAGCTTCATCAGTCTGGTTTGCTGTTGATATGTTCAGATGTCAAGGTTACTACACAACTACGAAGTCAAGGCCAAATGTACTTAAGCTTTTATTTGGGTACATATTTAACACATTCTGTTCGGGACGTTTGATACCAATGACCATGTACTATGGTGCCTAACAAGAAATTAGCACCCATTATACCAGCACTGTAAGACAAAATAAATAACAAACCATTTCAGACTTTTGTTCCTAACATGAAGCTCGTACTTTACGCTGGATTTAGGTGTTTATTACATTTACAATAGTTGTAATTTGAATAAAACGATTTTCTTTTTCTATGGTGAGTCTAATTACATTATCACAATCTGCATGAAATTTAACAACAAGAGTGGTTAGACAACGAGAGATTTCAAACCACAGGAACGTTATACAAGGCAGAAACGTGTACACACAGCACGTGTACGCTGCTGGTATTTATTGTGGTTTAACCTGTCAAGGACAAAAATGTAAAGGAAATTCTGTATCACACCATAGCTTTCATACTTTTTTGTAAGTGAGAGCTCTACACTTTAAGGTAACGAGACAGCATGACTCACACTGCAGCCCCATTATTTTAGGCTAATGTTAACTTGTGTTACGTTCCAGCCATACTAGCTAACCATTATTTTGAGTAAGTTAATGTGCTCTTCACATATAAAGTTTACAGCAGCTAACCCTAACCCAGCCTTGAGCCCTGCTACAGTTAAACGATGGCTACAGCCTTGAAAATAATGACTGATAAATACATTCTCATCAGTCCACATGTAAGAACATAACTTCATGGTAGTAAAGAATTCAAAGAAGTGAAACAGGGTGGTTACAGTGAGAGCTTCTGTTATTCCTCAGCCAGGATGAAGAGGTGAAGCCATTGGTTTAAGCCCATTGTTTTCATTACACAGTACACACTGCTCTGTGTTTTACTAATGCAGTTTGTAAATGAATACATGACAGGCCTCTTAAGCTATATGTGGAGTCTTAGCATTGAATAGCATGTGCAGGGTGCTTACACAGTGAAATGTTTGATAATTACATTACTGTCATGGTGCC
This sequence comes from Haplochromis burtoni, assembly GCF_018398535.1. Classification (NCBI taxonomy): domain Eukaryota; kingdom Metazoa; phylum Chordata; class Actinopteri; order Cichliformes; family Cichlidae; genus Haplochromis; species Haplochromis burtoni. The sequence goes on from NW_024582430.1 coordinate 2,250,567, forward strand.
TGCGTGTTTCAGTTCTTGGATTATCAACATTTCTGTTTTTGTATTTGTGATAATCTTGTATTTTAGCTCTATATTCTATATTCTGGCTGTAATGTTAGCTTCATTATGATTTCTTTTTGCTCCGTATGATTACTTAGTGTATAGGTTTCCTTTCTTTTTGGCATTTGTATTCTGTCTTCCCAGTCTCGTCTCTGTGTTTTGTGTCATGTCTATGTGTTAAGTTTGTGTCTCTTAGTCTTGGGCTCAGTGTTAGTCACTTCCTGTTTTATTTTGATAGAGTCCTTGTGTGTTATGTTGAGTTTTGCGTCCTCTTATGGCACAGGTTAGATTCTGTACAGCTGTGTTCCCTGATGTTGTATTGTTTGACTCTCTCTTTGTTCCTTGTCGTGTTATCCATCAAACAGTGTCCTTCTTTGTACTTTCCATGTAAACTTGCTGGATCTGTTCCTGGGTTTGTTTAATTTGTTTTATAAGCAATTTTTAGTTTTATGCATTATCCTCAAATTCATGTGCTTTGGGTCTCATTCCTGTCTGCCACACAGCTCAAACTTGACACATTATTGTTACTAATGGGGGATCGTGGCTCAAGAGTTGGGAGTTCGCCTTGTAATCGGAAGGTTGCCGGTTCGAGCCCTGGCTTGGACAGTCTCGGTTGTTGTGTCCTTGGGCAAGACACTTCACCCGTTGCCTACTGGTGGTGGTCAGAGGGTGGTACCAGTGTCCGGCAGCCTCGCCTCTGTCAGAGCGCCCCAGGGTGGCTGTGGCTACATGTAGCTGCCATCACCAGTGTGTGGATGGATGTGTAAAGCGCTTTGGGGTCCATAGGGACTAGTGAAGCGCTATACAAATACAGGCCATTTACCATTTAATAAAATAATACAGACAAAAATTAAAACCTTGATTTACACGATTAATGTGGGTGATCTCTTACCAAAAAGCCTCATTATTTTCAGAAATCATAAAGTTATGTTGTTAAATCACAAATAATATTTTGGTTGACTTTGTTTTAAATTGAGTGTAGGTTGTAGACAATGCTGCATCTGCTCTTCACCATGTTCATGGAGGATATTGCAGCTTTCCAGATGATGACCTCGCTGCACTTTAACCCATTTAATCCCTCATTTTTCCCTGCAAAATAAGTGCATGCATTTACTCCTTAGACTTCCGTACACTTAATGTTTATAATTTTTTTTTTTTTATTTCATGTTGGTTATGTTAGTGAAAATGTTTTATACTCGGCAACAATTGCAGATGGGAAACCACATAGTCTACATTTAAACAAATTCTTCAGTTTGACTTATTTTCACATATAATAAATAAGAATACCAATGACATGTGTGACATATTATAACTAGGCATGGTTACAAGTGTATTCAGAACTTTTAGATACATAAAGATACAATGGCAATGCACACTGAAAGGGAACTAACAATGACAAGAATGCAATTACTGCATTTCACAGTCTCATAAAACAGCTAAATAACCACGGAGCTACGAATGTTTGAACCGACAAATAAAAAAAAAAAAAAAAAAAAAAAAAAAAAAAAAAAGCTGACAAGAAAATACAATAATTCACACTGTGGAAATAGTTTAGACTGACTTAACATTTACTGAGCACCACAGCCAGATGAGTGTGCAGTATTATTCAGCAAGAACACAAATCAGTGCAGGTAAGTATTTACTGTACCTCGAAAAACTTAAATAATAAAATTGGAGGTAATGAAAATGCATGTGAACTGAAAAATAGTGGGGTAAAACTTGAAAATTGCAAAACTGAATTGAAATGTTTGTGATGTTAATCCTTCATTAAAAACAGTGCAAAAGGTACAGGCAGTGCATACTGTATGCCATCTTGGGTCCTCGTTAAATTCAACACGGCTTGCCCTGCTGGTCCTACCTCGTCTGGTCCTGCGGTTGCTACGCCACCTCGCCGACTGCTTTCCAGGCCACTGGCTGGGTGTCATCGCCGTCGTGGCTGGCCTGTGGATCTCCTTCGCCTGCGTCGCCGCTGCTGCCTTCTGCACGGCCGGCCCCCTGAACGGTCACAAAACGGCTGGAGGCCGAGCACCAAAAATCAAACCCATGTGCAGGAAACCCAAGGCGGAGGCAGAGTAAAGGGTTTAACAAAGGTTTATTAACTAACACCAAAATGACGTTCACGTTAGTACTTGATTTAAGGCTTGATATATGGGGCGTGAAGGTCTTGGCCAGGGGAGAGGGACAAGCAAGGGGACAGGTCCAAGAAAGCAACGGCAGCTGCTGGTGATTAGGTACGTACTGGAAGAGAGGAGAGCAGTGTTAGAGCGGTAGCCAATGAGGAGTTCTGGAGAGGGTGGAAGCTATGAAAATCTTCGTCTTACTGTGCAGGTGGGAGATGGAAGTGTTGAGGGAGAGGTGGTGCGGTCCAGGTGGGTTAGGTGGAGTGTGGCAGCTGTCCTGAGTGGTGAAGGTCCCGAGGTGGTGTAAGGGCAGGAGGGCAGGCAGGTGAGAGCTGGTGGGTTAACCAGATTTCCAAGACAAGTGGTTCAGTGTGATGGAGTTTTCCTGGAGTAACTAGCACACGAGATTCATGAACATGAAGCATGAGGCCTGGTTACCAACATAGGGTAGTTGATGAACTGGCAAGGAAGCAGTGTCAGCAAGCAGCTTAAATCTCCAACCTGATTGCCTCAATCAGCTTCAGGTGAGGGGGGCTGTAGGCCCTGCCCATGGGTGGATACCAGGGAGGTCCAGACCTTCAATGGAATTTTACAGCCACACACCCAGACCATGACATGATTTGTGTTTCGAACATTTCCTGAGCCTTTGATGAACCTTTTGTTTTCGACATTCTGTTCCCTCAGCTCTGGTATTTTCTTTTTCTTAGTTTTATGAACCCTGTTTTGGAATTTTCCCTGCGCTCTCATGCCTTTTGTGAACATTTTGTTCACATAACGAGACACTTGTTATGTCCAATTAATCCCAGCCATGTCTCCCTCCTGTCTTCCATTCCCTGATTACCCTGTGTGTGTTTAAGGCCTGTGTTTTCTCGTGTGCGTTGCTGGATCATCTGTGTATCTCCCTGAGTTATCTCCCCGGGTCGCCAGTTAAGGTTTCAGGTTTGTTTTGTTAGTTTTTTCCAGTTAGGTTTTGCTTAGTTTCCTCCATGCTTTCTGTTTGTATCACCACCTTCTCAATAAAACTCACCTGCATCTCAGCTGCCAGCACCTTAGGTCCTCGTTAAATTCAACACAGCTTGCCCTGCTAGCCATGGCAGTAGGGTACCATTAGTGACAAAAATCTAAATATTGATTTCACAGTCTCATGAACCAGTTTCAACAAATTTGAAGAAAAAAACAAAAGGTAAAAGAATAAACAGCTAAAACCTGCTAGCATAGCTGACAGCTAGCATAACATGTGTTATGCTAGCGGCAACAAATGTTGCTGTGCTTACATTTACTCTTCTTATGGTGAAAAGATTCAGGCTAGTGATGCGCGAATCATGAACGAATCGTTCAATACTCGAGAATCACTTTACTGACTCATGAATCATGATTCACAAGCCCAAATGATTCACTGACTCATCCCTGTTGCTGTTAGCAGCAATGTATCTAGCTTATAATTAAGCTAGATAACGCTCTGCTAACATGCTAACATCACATTTGAGCTACTCACCCCCTCCCTCCTGTGCTGAATCTTCTTGGTTGGCAACCAATGTTAAGGCGCATTACCGCCCCCTGGCTCATAGCTCAGTGGACATTTAGATGAGAAAATATATATTTGACACATTTAAGGAAAATACTAATAAAATAAAAATAAACAAAATAAATGTTTTTTAAGCAATTTTGATAGGAAATTGCTTAATTTTAGAAATGTTTTTGCTCTTTTTTGCTCTATAAAATAGTTTTTTTTTTTTTTTTTTAGAATCATTCATCTTAGCAGTGGGATTTACATGTAAAGAGAAACAAATTAAGTTTGAGTGAAAATTTACATTTTTTGCACTGTCTGGTCGACTGACTCAGTGAATCAAATGACTCAAAAAATCCGATTCACTTTGGTGAGTGACTCATTAAAACTCGATTCAGTAAAAAGAATCAAATTTACCATCACTAATTCAGGCAGGCATATAATTCTCATTATATTAGTAGCAGACCCTTTAGAAAACATATGTACAAAATATTTCATTAATATCTCTTAACTGAGGTATTTTACTTACTTTCTCTTGTACAAGTTTGAGGCAGACATCTCCTTCCAGTGGTGCAGGCAGGACGTAAAGGGGCGTGGCCATGTCTCCAGTCACACAAGTCACATGACATTGATACAATTTAAAGGAGACAACTTTTTTTTTACTTGCATTAGCTGTCCAAAGCCAAAACACCAGCTGGTGGAATCACCTTTGTGGCACCATGCCGCCCACACCTGGACTGCAGGAGACACCTCTTCAGTGATGTTTGACTTTGTGTCCAGGACTTTACCTCCTAATCTGTTTTACTTTCAACCCACAATTACAATTATGCCCAAAAGCTGGTTAAAAATATTAAGAAGGACGTCTGTGGATGAACATATCTGTACTTTTACTTGTTTCATGAATTATATCTGGGACCATTAAGTGTATTGAGCCAATGGATTTTTTTTCTTTCAATTTGCACTTACACGTTGTGTATATATAATATTTACAGGATTAAGTTATAGAAAACAGCACAAATGACTACAGCCACATTTAGGATTAATTAGTTATTAATTAGCTATTTATTTCCTCATTAGCTATTTAGGATTAATTGAATCTGGCAAGTATAAACCAACGTAACAAAGTCCCTTTGAACAGAAAGTAGCTTTAAAGAAATGTCCTAATATGAGAACAAAGGGTTGATATGATGATGATATAAGTTACCTTCTTTAACAAAATGTAAACTCTGTTTCTGAGCTGAATGAAACATAAAGTGAAGAAAAGCCAAAATGCAACGATGACACACGGAGTCAGAAAGTGAAAATGGTCATTTCCTTGAACCCTTTCTGACAGACACATCATATATACGCCAGTATTTTTCTAAGATTATACATTTTCTTGTTGTGAATTGGTATCGTTTCTGGAAATTGCACAGCTAGATTTATCAGTTCTGCAGGACGAGCCACAGGACAGCTCAGGAATGTGAACGCTGTCACAGTCTCTATTCATCATCTACCTGAAATTGAGGTATTTATTATTTTGTCTGTTCCCATATCTTGGTCTCAACCGCAGCTCTAGATGGGATTGATCTCTGGCTGATCTTGATGAGCGGTCATTGCTCTCTGGAAATGCTGTACGGTAAAACACAGAGGCTTGTGTCCTTGTCAGTACTCTGCCATTCCTCAGCTGCAGGTATGGGAAACCGGCACAGGAGAGATGCAACAGAGAATTATGTTCCCCCCTTTTGTCCCCATACTTCACTTTGTTAAAGGCATTTAAGGACTAATTACTTCTATATTTATAATTCATTTTATATAATAATAATAATAATAATAATAATAATAATTTATTACTTTATTAATTTAATTTCTAAATAAATTATTTGTAAATGAATTTACTAATACATATTTTATTGGACAATTGATTATTAAAGTCACAAAAAATGGAAGAATGAAGACAATCACAGCTTCAGTGCCTGACTCAGATAGCTGTGGTAATCTACTGCAGTAATGTTTGTGTCATGTGACAACACCCCCAAAAAAAACAAACAAACAAACAAACAAACAAACAAACAAACAAACAAACAAACAAACAAACAAACAAAAAAGCCTAGTGAAAGGAATAAAGTAGGAGCAAAGCAGCAGAAATGCAACAAAATTCTTACAGGTCTTTGAAAATGATACTTGCAGAGGTTCTCAGTCATCCAGGTCATCGTAGTCAAAGGAGCTTGCAAAGAAAAGCGTCTGGACTTCTTTGAGTTGCTTGAAGACGTTTCACCTCTCATCCGAGAAGCTTCTTCAGTTCTAAGGTCAAATGGTGGAGAGTCCCAGATATAAACCTAGTGGGAGTTTCCCCCCACAGAGGGACAAAAGGACCCCCTGATGATCCTCTAATCACATGAGCCAAGGTGTGAAACTGGGTGTGGGTCACAATCAGCCAGGGTTTCGGGTGAGCTCATTGGGAAACCTGGCCCCAACCTATCATGTGATTCATGTGATTACCTGAGGTCAGATGGCCCAGGATGTGACTCCAGATGTGATACTTGCAGACAGTAACGTGATTGAGTGCACTGCAAAGGTTTTAAGAACCAAACATAAAGCTTTCAAAAATAACAGCATGATTACTTTCATTAGCACCCACCAGACATTCCTTTCTCACACATCTGTCCTAAATAAAGATTATAGAAACCTCATGGCCGACATCCATAAATAACAACCAGGTGGACAGAGACTGAATATGTCAGACTTCTGAGGACCTCTGTGCACAAACATCCGTGCATCATCATCATCATTCTGAAGGAAAGAAGATAAGTGACAAGAGGGCATTTATATTACACCACAGCAGCTGGGATTGGCTGTCAAGGTGGGGAATACTGAGTACACTGCATGTCGACTGTTGCATAAACTGTAAAAGTACATGAAATAGACCAGATATCTATACTGTAAACATGAAAGGGAAGAAAATGACAATGTGAGGATCTTAATATACAACCCAAAATACATAATAAAATAATAGGGATGTTGTGTAATATGTAAATAAAATAGGATACAATAAGTTGCTAATCGTATACAGTGGTCCCTCATTTATCACGGGGGGTTACGCTCTAAAAATAACCTGCGATAGTTGAAATCTGCGAAGTAGCCAGCTTTATTTTTTACAATTATTATAATGTCTGTGTCAAGCAGCCCATGTCACCTCTACTTGCAGCCCGCATAATGATGTGAAGAAATATTTTTAAAAATGATTATTCAAAAAACGATTTAATATGAAGGCAACAGGCAGAGTCTTACAGGCATAGACTTAAAGCACGTAGCCTGATGTGCTGCCCCCTCTAATCATGCTGGGCTCTTATGGGAGGACAGCATGAGAAAACAAAAAGCTCCTCTGCACAAAGAGCACATAAATGTCCACATCACAACATCATGAAGCACGTGACAAGCAACATGGGTGGGTAAGGGGTGAGAAGTAAGCCGATGCAGACACAACCATCCTGCCCTGCAGCTTTTCGTGCAGCGCTGGGCCCAGACCCGCCGTCCGACTCGTCCTTGGAGATATGTGTCTGTGAGCGAGGGAGGGAGAAAAAGGAAAAGTAGGAGCTGTCACGGAGCAGAAACGGGAGCTGGAAGCATGTAAATATAATAATAACCACTGCAGCCAAACAGACAGCCTGACGAGCCCAGCTGTGAGTAAGCTGTTAAGACTCGACTGTACGCTGTGTTCGTGTTTTCTCTGAAACAATAAGCTCCGTTGCAGCAGCCTTTCAACGCCTCTCTCTGTCTCTCGCTAGCAAAGTTGACCCACACAACAAAGTAAAGCTAGTTTTCAGCTACGAGCCCGACACGAACCCGACGTATTAGCCAGAGGTCCCTTTACAGCTCGGAGCCGCTGAGCTGTTTTATAGTTTTCTATAAGAGATCGCTGCAAAAAGTGCAGCCTTACCTAACGTCCCCCCACTGTTACTCATTTATATTAAGATTTTAACATCTAGCTGGTGTTGGTGTGGAGAGTAACCTTCAGTAATAGTAATAAATCACAGCAATAGTACATTCACGTAGTTGTAAAAAAGCATGATAATATATTAAGTAATCCAAAGTATTCAGAATACGTTACTCTCAATGAGTAATGTAACAGAATACATTACAAAATACATTTCGATGTATGTAATCTGTAATCTGTAGTGGAATACATTTTAAAAGTAACCTTCGTCTTCCTTTGCCTCTGGGTGCTACCACAGGAGCCTTTGATGGTGCAAAACGTTTTGTAGACATTGTTGTGTTTGTTGGGGAGAAAACTTACAAACATGCAGTGCAGCACTTCAGAGTCACGCTGCTAGTGATGACTCTGAATTTTGAATACCAGGGCAGTAACAGGTCATAGTTACTGCACTACTGTTGTCCCAGTGTAAATAATACAGGACATTACTGAATGATTGTACTGGCTCAGCAGTGCTGGATCTTTGGCGTATTATTCATGCTACAACATGCCAGATATGTTCAGCTGGTGAAAGGTCTGCACTCCACACAGGCCAGTTCAACACTCTGCTGCTACAAAGCCATGCTGCTCTAACACACTAATCAGACATAGCATTTTACCCACCTGCCTAATGTAGTTTTTGTCCCCACTGGTCAAACAGCTCTGACCTACTGAGGTGTGGACTCCACTAGTTCCTTGAAGGTGTGCTGAAAAATGAAGGTGAGAGAGATCTCAGTAGGGATTTTCCTTCAGGCCTGATTCCATTCCAAATGGAAGCACTAGAAATACATATGTAACAGAGTGCTCTCGGGAACAATACGAGCACCTTTGTAAAATAAGGTTTTTTATATTCTGCATCATACATCAGGGTGCTTGTGTGAATGGTGATGGTGAATGAGTTTGCTTTGAGTGCTCAGACAGAGTAGAAAAGCCTGATATAGCAACCAGTCCAGTAACAACCTGGTGGATGTTCAAAGGTTAATATGTCAGGTGATTCTTTGAACACATACGATTTTACGTTTAAAGGGATGATTATATTTATCACCATAGCAGTAGTCCGTTTCTTGTTTCTTTGCACAAACAAACAAACAAGCAAACAAACCCATTCAGCTAGCAATGCATGTTGGATTTTACTGTACCAAGTTCATCAAGGTCTTCATGGTCACACCTAATAATCCAGCTGCTTTCCGGCGGCCTCAGCGCCCCACTGCTCATCTGTCAGCATTCACCATCAGACTGTCACAGTACAGCAGTAATGGTGTAGTGTTTCTATTTTGAAGGTCACTTACCACTTTAAAGTGACAGGAGAAAGCAAGGGGCCTGTGTGTCATTCCAGGCCAATACCAGTTTGACATCCGCTTCCCTTGACGTTCAATCACTGTGATTTTCCGTTTCCCACTTGGGCTCTGTGATTCTGCAGGCTAGTTCTGCTCAGGCAGGTGGGAAGTGATGAATGTGGCTCAGGCTCAGGCAGGTGGAAAATGATGAATGGCAACAATCACGTCTGACCATCAGTGGACAAAGTGCACCAAGCAGCAACATAATGAAAAAGATTGCTACAGGACTCCCTTTAAATGAGCAACTCTTTCATGATGTTTTATGTGTCTCTGTTAATTGACGCTGATCTTTTGCTATTATCATATCTATATGCAGCTTACTCAGCAGGCAGGTTACGCTTGTGAGCAGTTATTAGATTTGGAACATGTAAATAAATGCATGAAGTGAAGGAGGTTAGTGACTTTGCCTTAGATCAGATATTCTGCAAAGAATATCTTTTAGTCATTCAGTCCCATCTCGTTACATACAGATGCTTTGACTCTTCTAGGCTGAAAGACGTCCTCCACTACTGAATCAGAAGCCATGAGAATAAAACTGTGCTGCTGTTGCAGCACCAATCACAATAGTCATTATGAAAGCAGATGGGAAGCCTGTTACTGATTTGAGAAGTTTGCCTTTTAGCATTTAGTTAACGATGTGAACCCAAACCATGAGCTCTTCATAATCATTTAGATTTGGTACTTTAATCAAACTGGGACTAAAAAAGGAAAATTATTAAAAAGAAACTGGAGTTTATACTTTTTAATCCAGCAACATATATTCATGTCATTCAGATATAAAGGTGCATCTATTCTGTTTACATAGCCACTTTAAATGAGAAGTCTGTTGCAGCTTTGTGCTAAATCTCTGCATGCTTCTTTGTTGTAATGAGATCTCCTGTCAATAACACGGCAAGTATAGCCCTAATTCACCAAACCACTAAGCAGCCATTTGTTTGTTAAGTGTTTATTTCTTTCAGGGACTTCGTACAAAATACATTAATCACAAAGGGGGAAAAACAAATGCTTTGTACCAGTTTTAGCTACCAGCTAATTTCCATGTGCAATCCCCGGGCAGGTAAAAAACAAAACACTCATGCAAACACACACACACAAGCACACAACCAAAAATCTTAATCTCATATAAACTGAATTTTATAAAAACAAAAGGTAATGAAATGGAGACTGAGTACTCAAAATCCATTTTTCACACCACAGAAGAATTTGTAAGGTTGATCTCAAAGCAGGGCTGAAATACACCATATCTATGAATACAATATTATCAAAGCTTAACATTATATTCAGTAAATATATGACATCAGTGATATGAATATCAATTCTGATTAACCGTCAATGAATTCTATTATGTTTAAATGAGCTGATATATTTCAGTGTAATCATATTCGAATAGCTTTTCCTCATGAACGTAGATATCCATGAGAATGTTTTGTGTTCATTCACTAGGATCGTCTTCCCCCTCTTTTCCAACACTACTCTTCCCAGTTGTTAGCCACCCCCATTTGTCCGTCTGTATCTGGAAGTCCCACAGGATCTCAGCTCGGTCTCTCTCCACCACCCTAGGGGACGTCCCCCATTCCGACCTCTGGACTTCCAGGCCACACTCAGCACCAGAGGCGGAGCCAGACATGTGAAACACCTGGGGCTTAGCCCTACAGGGTGGTATGCATGTGGGATTTTTTTTTTTCCTGGGGGGGTAGAAATGACTGAAAGATTAATAGGCTCTGTTTTGAGTTTTGTTCAAAAAAGAATGACTTCATATAGGGAAAAATATATATCACATGTGCAGGACACCTTAAACTAGTTTTTTAATTAAGCAGCAAGTCAGAACAAAGTCGGGCTGTATCAAGACACGAGGACTAAACCCCAATTCAACCAGACCCAGAACTGATCCAGAATTAAAACAGGACTACAACAGTTCAAAATCAGGACTACTGAGGACTTAACCAAGACAGAACCAGAATCAGAACTAGATGATAGTAGCACTAAAAATCATCATAGACCTGCACTACACTTATTTTTTTAATTCTACCAAAGTCACATATTTAGATTGAGAAAAGTTTATATAATTATTTAGCCTTGTTGTGCAAACAAGCCTGCAAACTTAATAAATATAGAATTTGAAAAATACAAACCTAAAAAGAAACACTAGGTACGAGATACATGAGGACCTATGATACGGTGATACTTTTGGTAAACAACCATTTGACTAACATGTGTGTCTCACCTGCTCTTGTTCATCTCTGCTCCTCTCTCTCTCTCTCTGTGCTGACAATCAAGCCAAACACCAACATCATCAAATATACAGTTGAAACCAGATATTTATTACTCTTCAGATAAAAACACAAACACTTTTTTAATTGTAACATCAAATCAGACTAAATGTTTATTTTTTTTAGATTGATAAATATAAAAACATATTTGTTAACTTTAAGAAACGAGAACAAATCAGATATGGGTTTTATTGCAAATGTTGAGCAGGTTTACAACATTAGGAAATTGCTGCGGTGCTTCAGTGCAAACATAGTGTCATAAAAGCACTATAACATGAAAAAAGTAGAATAAGAATTAAAAGTGCTACGTAGAAAGATATGTGCATGAGATATACATGAGATATATACATGAGAATAAGAATTATGAGTGCTACGTAGAAAGATATATACATGAGTGCAGGTGGTGATCAGTGCCAAACATGGAATGATGCAGTGACACAGCGTAGGGTCATGTGTTAGTGGCGGGGACAGTCATATGGTTATTGTTCATGTGTCCAACAGCAGAGGGGAAGAAACTGTTCTTATGGCGAGAGGTTCTGGTGCGAATGGACCGGAGCCTCCTGCCTGAGGGGAGCAGGTCAAACAGACTGTGTCCAGGGTGAGAAGGGTCAGCTGAGATCCGAGCTGCACGCCGCAGTGTCCTGGAGGTGTACAGGTCCTGCAGAGATGGGAGTCTGCAGCCAATCACCTTCTCAGCAGAGCGCACAACACGCTGCAGTCTCTGTTTGTCCCTGATAGTGGCTCCAGCGTACCACACGGTGATGGAGGAGGTGAGGATGGACTCGATGATTGCAGTGTAGAATTGCATCATCGTCCGTGTTGGCAGGTTGAATTTCTTCAGCTGCCTCAGGAAGTACATCCTCTGCTGGGCTTTCTTATGACGGAGGTGATGGTGGGCTCCCACTTCAGGTCCTGGGTGATGGTGGTACCCAGGAAGCGGAATGAGTCCACAGAGGTGATGGGGGTGTCAGTCAGGATGATGGGGGGGAGTGGGGCTGTGTGCTTCCTGAAGTCCACAATAATCTCCACTGTCTTCTGGGCATTCAGCACCAGGTTGTTGTGGCTGCACCAGGACACCAGACGTTCAACCTCCCTCCTGTAGGCAGACTCATCCCCGTCCGAGATGAGTCCAATAACGGTGGTGTCATCTGCAAACTTGATTAGCTTGACAGACTGGTGGGTGGAGGTGCAGCAGTTGGTGTACAGGGAGAAGAGCAGAGGAGAAAGAACACAGCCCTGAGGGGAGCCGGTGCTGATTCTTTCCCAGCCTCACATGCTGCTTCCTGTCCGTCAGGAAGTCAGTGATCCACCGGCAGATGGGATCAGGCACATTCATCTGGGAAAGCTTGCCTCGGAGATGGTCTGGAAGGATGGTGTTGAAGGCAGAGCTGAAGTCCACAAACAGGAGTAAAGAGAGAAACTGTCTGTATTTCTTAATTGCAAATGGCACCAAATTGTATTCAAAATTGAGCCACACTTATGGAGCTCCACAGTTCTTTTCCTGGTGTTTTGGTTGACATCTCTTGATTTTCCCATGTCACAGAAACAGGCTCTGTGTTTTGCCTTATATGCATCCACAGCTGTGCCACCAATTTACTCACATGGACTCTACTAACCTATCAGAAGCTTCTTCAGCTCAGAATGGAATCATCTGGAGTTTTCTTATTAATTAACAATAAACTTAGTGTATATGTACTCCTACATTTGATGAAAGTGATAAAAATAAAAGCTCTGTCTCTCTTTATTCTGACATTTAACTAAGTCAGAACTAAAGATATTTCAATATTTATTTAACCAAAACAAAACAAGTTTACTCTAAATTGATGTTTAACAGTAAAAAATGTTTTTATGTTTTCTCCCTAAAGTGTAAATATCTGGTTTAAACTGTGAATATACTGCTCTGTATAGAAATTCCTCTTGTTTTGCATAGAAATATACTGAACAACATACAAAGCATAATATATAAAATAACATCTACCAGAGTTTTTCTTTGAAAGAAGCTCCTTATGTCCATTGTTGTGTTCATCAGTACATAACTGAAACCGGGTTAGAGAGTTTGTTTAGCCGTGGAAGGAAACAACTGAAAATATGAAATAAACACATGTAAGCTAAGACTCTTTAAAGAAACAGCTTTGTTGTTGTTCGGCTTTTCATTTCACCATTTGTTGATTCACTTGAAGAGCAAGTAACGTAATATGATCAGTTTGATATCAATCTTTTGTGATTCACTGTCATATGTACATTATTTGTACAGTACGAATGATTTGCTTTGGTACCTGGTCGAACTTAAGCTCTCCTCTGTCTGTACACGCTATGCAGGGGCATTTTCCTTCAATGATGGTTCCCGTTCTTGCTCCTCGTCTTTCTGCCGCCTGAAGCTTTCACCAAGCACACTCACTTGTGGCCATCTTCCTGATGTACTCATGGATCATTGCCGTTTCATCCTGGATAGTGATTCTGACACCTTCTTTCCTCTTAGCGTACAGTCTCAAGGTGCTGGATTGGGTCAAACTCTCCATTTATGGTAAGAGCTTCCTGGTCTCGATGCCAGTGGTGTCCATCTTCTCCTTTGGTCAGCTTATTATCCCAGCAGGGTGTAGGTGTGGATTGCCTAGACCTCGTTTTCCATTGACTCCTCAGGACTTGCATTATTGCTCCATTATTTAATACAGTGGAGTATAAAATGTAAATGCTCCACAAATGACAACACAACAGAAACTTCAGTGTTTAGTAGAAGCTGCTGGTTTTGCCGGTAAGGGTGATGCTATCATGAATGTTATGTCCCTGGCCTAAGAATAGCCTTTACATTAAATGAGGCACGGCTCCAAACTCCAACAGCTCTGAAGGAAAGGTCAGCAAAACAGAATCATTTAAGATTCTAAATTCATTAGCTTCAGCAGTGACAAACAAACAAGAGGTTCTAATGTTATTCCTTAACAAAAACAAAACAAAAAGACAGTTATCCACCCTAAATGGGGTAAATCACCATGGTTACTTATGCTGTGACCCTGTCCTGCTCCAGAGTAGGTTAACATCCAGACTACATCCAGAGGTTTGACATCACCGCCTGGTGACCAGCCAGTTTTCCAGAAAGTTCTCTCACCATTCCTGGAGATCCCAGCACCTCTGTGCACAAACAGCAGGAGAGGCTTATTTTTAAATATCATGTAATGTCTGTGTTTCCTGAGCATCAGTAATAAATAACACAGATTTTTAGACGCAGTTTTATTCCTTGGTATCATATTTGTATTTATTAGCAGCATGGTTTTTACAGTTTTTATGTTCTAGATTGTTTTAAGTATTGATATCTGGTTGGATAAAAGGACACCTACAGTGTACGTCTGTGTGTGACTGTACACACTCGCTGACTTCATACTGTGGTGGCGTGACGGAGGAAAACCAGCGAAGAAAGAAAACCAGTGAAGGCACCTAAATGGTACCACCTGGGCTAGAGGTACAGCCCAGGAAATATGACATTAGCCAGTGCAAATGTTTTTACAGTTACAAAGGCACACTGGGTTTATATTAAAGACAGAGGCGTGGTATTTTATAAAAGAAGCTTTTATTAAACAAAATAACTGCAAATAACAGAAAGACAACACCAAATGAAGCGGCAGGACGTGGAATACCAATTCTGTAATTCAACACTTATCAAACATTGCTTCAAAGAACAAGACTCACTTCCACCATGGTGCTCCAGTTAGAATTACAGCTTAACAATAGTTCATTAATATGGTTAAAGACCGCCCACTTGGGGAGGCAACCTGCAGGGGTGAGTGCCTGAGGGGGGCCACCAGTTACTCACCTGTGACGTCTCACTGCAGTCCTCACTGCCACTCTGCACTGCAACTTAAATGGTGCTTTATACTTGTTTCCCAGTGTTTATACTCACATGCCTGAGAGGGAACTCCAGCAAACATGGCTGCAACCCTGATGGACAGGCTGATCACCAGTGTGAGGATACGTAAATCCAGAGCATTGAGAGATACCCGGGGTTATGTTGCAGTTATGATTGTAAGATGAAGAATATTTACCTGATAAATGACATTTCTAACTGAAGCTTCATGCATTCCCTCTGAAACCTGGATTTACCTGAAGCTACTGAGAGTCACGCCGTGGCTTTGAAAACACAGAAAGCTGAAGTGTGAGTCAGAGATGTACTGAATAATTATTTCCTCCCAAGAATACCTGGGATCATTATTCATGTGCAGTTTCTGATAGATCAGAGAGTGTTGGAGCTTTGATGGAACTTTGTGTCTTACTTTTGGATGCAGAGTTTGTAAATTTAACGCAGACTCAGATACACACAAATGTTCATCGTAATCTGTGATCAATACTGAATGAATAACAATGCCTTGGCTCCACATGAATTCAAATTTCAAATATATATACATATATACACAGCAAATCTACCACACACGTCAAAGCCATGTCAGACATTATTTACACAAAGTTTTTTCCACCCTCTGCTTATACTTTGTTTTTTGTTTATAGAGGTTTTCATTACATTTGCCGCATGTTAAACGCTAGAAAGGTGATTACAATAAATAAATGTCTTTCTAATATAAAACCAAATAAAATTGATAAAAAGATCCTAATTTCTTATTCACACCTCGTTGAATCTCAGCTTTGCTAACACGCCTGATTACCGATGCACCTGAAAGAAACACCTGACCTCTCTGGCAAAGTGAAGCAGGCTTTGAGACTGCTTAGAAATCATTATTCAAAGATGGAGAAACTCGGAGTAGTGCAGCTTTCCAGGAGAGGCAGAATTACTCCAGGAGCACATTTATGAATCATCCAGCAAGCTCAGCATTTATGATTCGACAGTAATAAAGATCCTTAGCATTCATGGGAGAGTTCTTCCTCCCCCATAGCTCACACCATGATGCCGTGGGGCGATGTCTCACAGAGGTTTACCTGCCTCAGTGGTGTGTATGGGAAAATTCCTCGAGACCACTTCCAAGGGGACAACCACCACTTCGGGTTTATTACAAGGGGCTTTCCACCAGCTGCCTTCTTCAGTTGGAGCGACGTTTTCAGGATGCTCATGCTAACACTATGCTAACAGTTATAGTTTGTGCAAATTCTTTGAAAAACCTTGTTTGAAATGTAATATCAACAACATACTTTCCAACCCTAAGTCTATGTGGTTTAATCTTTTCTTGCTTTGCTGATTGGCTGCCATGATCGATGGCACATAATCAACTCAATGTGCTGAAGTTCAGTCACAGTGAAGCAAGAACAATGCTTACAGCAGAGGGAGTGTGAGTTCGTGGGTCCAGGGCTGTGAACAGGTCCACAGATTATCTCCTGACAGGAGAAACTCTCACAGTAACTCATACAGACAGAGAGGAATCAACTGAGGAGCATCTTAAGAGCAGGCCGTTAATGTCAGGACTGCCAACAGGTGAACTCATTATCTACAGGTGTGCTGGAGTCAAAGGTGGGAAACAGAAGAAGGAACGAGGCCCTGTCCATGCAACAGAAGATGCGGTGACTGGTACACACACACACACACACACACAGGGGGGAGACCGGTGGACTATGACGGTCACATGACCAAACCTTAGACGCTCTTCATTTTTTGTGCCTTTACAGTATGAAGAACTCCCCGATAATAATGCTCATATCAAATTCTGGACTACAGATCAATCTAGAATGCATGTGCAGCTCATCTAACATCTAAAGCAATGATTGATTAATGTTTCAGACCATGGAGTTTTTTACAACATTTATTTTGTCTGTCATCACTGAGTATCATCTCCTACAACAACAGCCAGGCAGATTCAAGACAAACTCAGCTTTAATTAACAGAACTAGTCTGTGCACTCAAAGCTGTGATCGTTTTGATCTACACCCTGATAATGTGTAAAGTGTGAATTATCCTTCACCTTCTGAGACCACCGTCAGTAATGCTGAAGTGTCACTGCTGCTGATTTTCACACACATGTGCATCCATGGAAACGCTGAAACAGAGCCCACCCCCCGCCATCACTGCCACGTTCATCTTTTTTCAGCTGCTGCTTTTAGGAATCACCGCAGCGGATCATCTGCCTCCATCTCTTCCTGTCTCGTCTCCTCTGTCACACCATTCTTCTTCACTACCTCCGTGAATCTTCTCAGATGTCTTTTCCCCTCCTGACTGGAGCTCCATATTCAGCATCCTTTGTCCAGTATATCCATTATCCCTCCTGCACATTTCCAATCTCAACCTTGTCTCTCAAAGTTTGTCTCCAAAGCTGCGTTGTACCTGTGAAATAATCTCTTCTAATCAGTCTGTTCTGGTCACTCCCGAAGAAAATCTTAGTATCTTAAACTTGGCCTCCTTTCTTTTGTCAGCGCCACCATATCTTTCTGCTTCACCCGGCTGCACCAGGCCCAAGCAAACTGTTTTTAAAGAAGACTCTGGTCTCTGGTTGATCGATGCAGATTTATTTCCTGAATGGAAACGGTGTCGGGTCAGTCCACACACTGCCCCACACAGCACGCTCTCTCTGGCAGTGATTACTGCAGCCGGCCTGTTTCCCCATCGCACTGATGTTTGAGGCGAGTGGATTGATACCATATAAAGACTGTTACACATGCACCAGCAGGTCTCACTGCCATTTTTAAAATATTTCCTTTCACTCTTGCTGCTATCCTTCCATCACACATTACCCCTGACACGCGTCTCCACCCACTCCACCCTTGCTGCACTCGCTTCACTCTTTCATGCACTTGCTTTGGATGATTGACCCAAGTGTTTAAGCTCATCTCCCGTCATTACCTCTGCTCACGTCCCCACCTGTTTCCCTCTCATTCACACACATGTATTCTGCTTTGCTTGTGCTGCTTCAGGCTCTGGAGATACTCTGTTGTCTGCAAACATCATAGTCTACGGAGACTCCTGCCTGACCTCATCTGTCAAACTATCCATCACTACTGCAAACAAGAAGGTGCTCAGAGCTGATCCCTGATGTAATCCCACCCTCACCTTGAACCCATCAGTCACTCCTACCACACATCTCACCACTGTCTTGTTGTCCTCATGTCCTGAACCATCCTCACATGTGTCTCTGCCACATCTGTCTTCCTCATGCAGTGCACAGCTCCTCTCCTGTCAGATGCTGTCTCCACACCAAAGACAAAGACATAGTGCAGCTCCCTGTGACCTTCTCATGACACTTCTTCTCTTATCTTAATCTGGTGAAAAAGTCCACTCTCCTCTCTCGCAGACTGCTTTATACCACATTCCACAGGAACGCCTTTCCACTCTTCATTGTCTTCATAGCTGCCCTCACTTCCTCCTCATTTATCCTATACTACTGTAATACTTCCTGAGTCAGTTTCCTCCATCTGCCCTCCTCTTTCTGTTGTTTTCTTCATCTGTCAGCTCCTCAGAGAGTTTTTTCCTCTTTGGAACACGTTCTCTTCACTTGTTCGTGCATTTCCATTTCTTCCATCCTGCACTTGCTGCACATCCTTTCCAGCTCAATTCTTCTGCCAAGCGATGCAAGTTCTTTTCTTCTTCCTTAGTGTCCAGCCTCAGATACAACTTTGCCACCTCTGCCTCCCGTGACTATTCCATTTGTCTTCTTCCGCTGAATAGTTTTCTCTACTTCCTTATTCAGTCATCAGCAACTCTCACGAACAACCCAAAGCCTGTCTCAAGTAAACCTAAAATAAAAACTGATACCAGAACCTGGTTTCGTAGTTATGGGTAAAAACATCATCGTTCATACAGCAGCTGCAGTGGTGGAGATTTTCCTATGCTGTATTGCAGAAGTTGAAGATTATTGGGATTTTTAAAATTTGGGTTTTGTTTGTTTGTTTTGCTATAAAGCCATTATTTATTGTAATACGGAGCTATTATTGTGTGCTGAGGTAATTTAACTTTCAGTGCTAAGGTCAGGGTGTGATTCCTGACATGATATATGAGCTTCGTAGCGCAGCTGGTTATGGAGGTTATTAGAGTTTTTGCTCTGATGATACACCTCCCTCATTGTACGCTTAGATTCGCAGCACTCATAGATGGGAGCCAAACGCTCTTCTTAGCAGGTTTTGCAATCCACCAGCTTTGCAACTTTTTAATAACATTTCATTCTGTGCAAGATGTGCAGTATTGAATAATGAACCAGTAGGTTTATCCAGGATGATTAAACCTGCTGCCAGAAGCTGATAGCATTAACCAGTCACTGAAATGATGAATGACCTTCACATCTATCAGCCTTATTTAAAAAAAAAAGAAAAAAAAATGTGTGAGAGAAAATATTTAGAGACGACGTGATTAGCCGGGCTGGGAGAGCGAAACAATGGAGGACATGAGAGAGCTTTATTAGCATCATTAGCTGAGATTACTCCTGAAGGTCAGGTTTTGAACACGCTATCTACCACTGAGAATAGCCAGTTTTGCTCACAGTGACCTTCCCTTCATCTTCACAGCAGTAAGCCCCACTGATCTGTTGCTACACAGAGAAGTGTCTTTCACTGGTTTCTGACCGTTTAGCTGCTGATAACTTGCATTTCTGTGGAATGAGCTCTTCCAAACTACTATCAACAACATTTACCATTATTACTATTGTAATAAATAACCATAACATGAAAGCTGCCTGTAGTTTTGTTTGTTTGTTTGTTTCTTTGTGTGTCACTTAAAAAGCAGCATGAGGTTCTGCAAAGTTGTAAGATGTGATAATAAGTGATAACTCAGAGAGCTTTGAGAACTCGTAAATGATTACAAATAGGGGTGGAAAAGGGGCAGGAGAGTACTCTGTATCCAGTGATAGGCTGGGCACATTCCTGCTCCATTACAGGATTCCCAGTTATTGCATCATACTCTCCCCCAAATACTTTAGGGATACATGAGCTGCTGATTTTGAAATGCAGATAAAAATGTTATACTCATAAAAAGTATGTTCTGGTAAAGTTTCAGAAAGTTTTCAGTTTTATTTGTCTTATGCAAGTTAGCACAGGGTCAACATTGCAATGAAATGTGTTTGACGAGCAGCAGTCACTCAGCAGCATGGTACAGTAGAAGAAAATATAATAAAATAAAATAAAATATAATAAAATAATAAAAAAATAGAAAAATAGTAAAGACCCAAATATTAGAGAGGACATGGTAAAAGAGAAAAGATGACTAAATATATATGTATCTATAAATATAAATATATGAATAATAGTGATTAAATAACAAAATCTTGAGAAGAAATATGACGGGAGGGCAGATGGGATATTGCACAGGAATGAGCAGCAGAAAATTACAGTATTGCATTTTTAAATGTAAATATCAATGACAATAAAGTGGAGTGACCAGTGCAGATTAAACAGAGTACTGAGTAGCTTCTGAGTGCGTCCTGTGGACTCTGTTGTGTGTGTTTAAGTGTTGTGGTTGAGGTGTCGTATGGCTTGGCGGTAAAACTGTTTTTGAGTCTTGTAGTCCGAGCAGACAGGCTCCTGTAACGTCTGCCAGACGGTAACAAGGAGAAGAGCTGATGTGCTGGGTGGCTGTGGTCCTTGATGATGCTGTGTGCTTTACGGAGGCATCGCTGGAGATAAATGTCCTGAATGGCAGGAAGCCTCGTGCCAGCGATGTGCTCTGCTGCCTTCACCACCCTCTGTAGTGATTTACGGCTGCTGGCAGAGCAGCTTCCGTACCAAACTGTGATGCAGCTCGTCAGCAAGCTCTCAATTGCACACCTGTAAAAATTTGAGGTGATGTTGGTGTTCATGCTAAACTTCCCCAGGCTCCTCAGGAAGTAAAGCCGCTGGCGAGCTTTCCTGATAGCAGTGTCTGTGTGAAGGGTCTAGGAGAAGTCCTCAGTGATGTTGACTCCAAGGAACTTGAAGCTGCTGACCCTCTGCCTTTTAGTATGTTGTGTTAAATGACTCTGTTAGCTTACTACAGTACTGCACAGATCACTGAGCCAGCACCAGTGTGTAACTGGAAAATGAATCAAAATGAAAACAAGCACCAAAAAGTGGAGCTCATCCAGCTACCACTTGGCCATTCGTCGTTAAAAAGGACGTTTACAGCTCACGTTTTTTTCTCTTTAGGTAGTTTCCCTCAACAGCTATGAATAGTACAGAGATTTTATTTTGAATAACTCACCCATTGAGATCTTATTAAGGCTTACATGTAGGGCTTGTGCTGCATTGATTGGCACAGATGGTGATGGTAGCCCCTGACCTCCTCTAACTCATCACTGAACTGGACCTTGGCGCTGTGCCTGTTGGTGTAATCAAATTGGTGGAAATATCTGAGAAATGTAATGGCTTTCTAAATGGTACAGCCCATCCAGGAGTGTATAGTTTATAATTTGTAGTCTTTGTTACTGAAATTCTAGTGTCTCATTAATCTGGCACTTAGCACTAATTATACCTTTTGTTGCCTTGAACACAGAATTGAATGACTTTCTTTTATATATCGTCTATAGTCATTCAATTGTCTTCCAGGGGCCAGAGCAGGCGACATTGAGGGAAATTTAAAACTGCTGGCTAAGGGTAAACGTAAATTCAGTAAAATCATAATTCACGTCGGCAGTAATGACACCCGGTTACGCCAATCGGAGGTCACTAAAATCAATATTGAATCGGTGTGCAACTTTGCCAAAACAATGTGGGACTCTGTGGTTTTCTCTGGTCCCCTCCCCAATCAGACCAGGAGTGACATGTTTAGCCGCATGTTCTCCTTAAATTGCTGGCTGTCTGAGTGGTGTCCCAGAAATGATGTGGGCTTCATAGATAATTGGCAAACAGACAAAAAACAAACTAAAAACAAGCAACAAACAACTTAAACATAAACAATTACAAAGAAAGAACAATACAGTATCCACATCTGGACCAAAGAGTAAAACAGTGAAATGTGGATTATTAAATATTAGGTCTCTCTCCTCCAAGTCTCTGTTAGTACATGACTTAATAATTGATCAACAAATCGATTTGTTCTGCGTTACAGAAACCTGGTTGCAGCAGGATGATTATGTTAGTTTAAATGAATCAACACCCCCGACTCATTCTAACTACCAGAAACCTCGAAGCACATGCCGAGGGGGCGGTGTGGCAGCAATGTTTCACACCAGCCTATTAATCAACCAAAGACCCAGACAGACTTTTAATTCATTTGAAAGCCTGATGCTTAGCCTCGTCCACCCCAGCTGTGAAACTCAGAAACCAGTCTTACTTGCTATCATCTATCGTCCACCTGGGCCTTACACAGAGTTTCTGTCTGATTTCTCAGACTTTTTATCTGATTTAGTGCTCAGCTCAGATAAAATAATTATTGTGGGTGATTTTAACATCCATGTAGATGCTAAGAATGACAGCCTCAACATGGCATTTAATCTGTTATTAAACTCAATTGGCTTCTCTTAAAATGTAAAAGAACCCACCCACCACTTTAATCACACTCTAGATCTTGTTTTAACATATGGCATAGAAACTGAACATTTAACAGTGTTTCTTGAAAACCCTCTCCTGTCTGATCATTTCCTGATAACATTTACATTTACTGTCATGACCCTGTGCCTTCTCGGCTGACTCTGTATGGCTACAAGTGTTTTTGTTGTGCTGCATCTCTCCCTCCCCACTGCGCTCTACCGGGGCGGAGTCGTGACGGCTCCAGCCCCTGGCTCGGACACCTGCAAGCAATCATCTCAC
>NW_024582430.1:2288192-2304422 GCF_018398535.1 Haplochromis burtoni
CTGTCTTCCTTCTCTCACCCCAACCAATCACAGCAGATGGCCCCGCCCCTCCCTGAGCCTGGTTCTGCCGGAGGTTTCTTCCTGTTAAAATGGAGTTTTTCCTTCCCACTGTCGCCAAAGTGCTGCTCATAAGGGGTCATATGATTGTTGGGTTTTTCTCTGTATCTATGAAGCGCCTTGAGGCAACTTTTGTTGTGATTTGACGCTGACTGAATTGGCGTGCAGCGTGCCAGTAGCCACTCTAAAGTCACAGTTTCTTACAAAGAAACTCTAAGAGCTCACATAGGCCCACTGTATAGTGACTATCAGTGTTTAGAGCTCCCACATTTATGCATCATATTAGGCAAACAGAACTTTCTATTAGGCCAGGAAGTGCTCACCATCCTTCCCAGCTTCTTGGCCCTTTTAAGGAAATGTGAAGAACATATGTGCAACACTTCAAGAGCTCCCTATTAACCTGATTATTTACTACTTGATCTTAGAAATGAGAAGACGGACTTCTTGTTTGGCAGGATACAGCAATGACTTCATCTGAAAAAAGTTCACATTCACAGGACTTTGGATATAATTTCTTCGTTTTCTTCAGAAATGTTAGATGGCAGGAAATCCCACATTTGCCTTCACTGAGATGTGTTAAAAAATGCACATGTGAATTATTCCCTCTTGACTGAAGTGGTAACTCCAGTAATGAGTTAGTATATGCTGAAGGATTATGGCAGTCAGACTATATTTTCTCCCCTCTAAATGTGTTTATCAGTGCATCAATCATAACTATTGTTTTCTCCCACATGAATGGAGCAGCAGTGCTAAACACTGTCCTCTGATCTCGTGCACACTGAATAAACCTGCTCTACAGTATGTTCAACTTTATGAATGTGTGTCTGTAACAACCAATTCAATGAATGCTCACCATATGATCAATATGTATTAGGTCTCATGGAGAGAAAAGGAGTGAACGGATGTATTGGTGTACCCACATGAGGACTGTGACCCTTTTAAACACCTCTGACACTATGTAAGTTTTCACAGGTTGTCCACTCACCAGTTTTCCACCTGTCTCCATTTGTCTTCCTCCAGGTCCCGATGTCACTAAAACAGTGAGAGTTGGTTGAACCTACTCTCCCCACCACAGCCATCTGCCCCCCCGGCCGGTCACCTTGAATTTAAAGGGCTGCAGTGCCAGATACAACCAGGTGATCCGAGTGTTGCCATCCTTCATGTGGTGGAGGCACTTCTTCTCCACTGTACTGTATTTGCTCTCTCTTCAACCAGCTCATGTACACAACCGGGCGGTCGACCCCCCCATACCAGCCCTCGGTCTGAGGATGTCCGTCTGCAGAGTAAAAGGGAGGGGAAAGTTAGGTGTGTGCAGCCTCCTTCAACAGGATGTGATGGTTGTTGTTTTCTTCAGCTGCAGGTGTAGCAGGTGGTACCCCAAATATTTACCTCCCTCGATCCAACAGCACACTTCTTCAGGTGGGGTCATGAGCCTCTGCACGTGCTCCGCCCAGGTGTTGCTGTGGATTATGATGTCATACAGATAGGCAGCAGCATATGCAGCAATAGGACACAGCACCTGGTGCATGGGACGCTGGAAAGTGACGGGGGCTCCAAACAGGCCGAGTGTGACAGATCTGTGAAGAGGAGGTCGATATGGACTCTAAACTTTCATTGTTCCACATTTGTAATCTGTAATCTTTCAGAATCTTACTCATCATTGGAAAAATTATATGAACAGCCGAAGCCCTTCAAGAAACTGTTCCTTTACTCTGCTGCTCTGGTTGCAGCTTTGTTAAAAAATGGTAAAGTGCTTCTTTTAAAGCAGGTGTTAACTAATTATTTTCCAAAGAGTGATATATCCAAGGCTTGATGCCATAACACACTTATCAACGTCTGGGCAAAGGTGTTAATATTTGCTCATCGCTGCTTGAGGCTTATTTCAAGAAATGTGAGAAACCTCAAGAAAAAAAAAATCTACAATTAAACTTTATTAAATCAAAAAAGACCAAAGGCTAAATAAATAATCGCAGCTACAGTGTGTGCTGCTAAGTGACTACACACCTCATTTCACACACTCGTCCTGTCATGTTCTGTTTGAAATGAAAGACTTCGTAGGGTAATAGCTGTCTCTGTCCACACGTTAAACTAAAGTCTGTTGTCACCTTACTTAGAGCAAGAATGTGAACGTAGAGCAGTAGCTTGTGATCGGAGCTGCCTGTCAGACTGTTGGCAGACAGATTGCTGCTCGCTGTTGTGTAAATATGTTTTTCTTTTTCTTATAACATAGGTTATTTACATGTAGCTGTAGATGATGTGCTTCTCTAATTCTGGCTGTTGTTTAGCCTCTGTCTGTCTGTTGTGTAAACACAGACTGTTTTCTCCTCTGTTCTCTCAGCACCTTGCAGGCATCAGGCAGTTATGCAGGCAGCCAATGTAAAGCAAGGCAATCCTTAGGGGAGTAAAAACTATGAATTTGTAAAGCTGGCCCTTTACCTTGGGAGACCACACAGACATATTTTACCAGTGTCATTCCCAGCAAGGTGAGCGACATTCATATCCACCCAGAGCTCCTTGTCAGTAATAGCTTCCTGAGGGACATATATGAAACAAACCCCACGGATGTAGATAGTGCTCCTTTCACAAGTTCTGTCATCTTGTAAATTTTCACAAGTGTCAAAAGGCTAATAAAACAGATGCAAAATTTACACGCTGTGGGAAAAGAAGAACACACATTTGAGTTGTTACCAGGAGCAAAAACCTGGAGTTCTGCTTTATAGGATCCCCTGAAATCTCCATGTCTACCTGTAGGGTCATTAATGTTGAGCAATCTGAAAACACTTTATTGTTTCAGGAAACAATTTCTGAAAATCCAAAACCCCATTACAGTATCTAAACAAGGGGATGCTATTGATTCCTGTACATACATTTATTTAAGACCAAAAATGTACCTTATGTCCTGCGGGTGGTATTAGAAGAAAAGTAATTAGGATTTTACAATTTAAAAAAGTCCCTCACAAAGTGTAAACATGTTTATCAAAGTTCACCCAAACTTAATTCGAGACACCGCCGTTATATATCATCCAAAGAGCAGCGCGATATCACAGCTGAGAGGCAAGCTTTCAATTCCCTCCAGATGCAATCGCTCTTTTTTAATTAGGACAAGAGATTTTCATGAAAAAGCCTTATTGCACATCATTAAAGAAGAAACAAAAGAAAGCAGTGTTCAATCTGCTCAAAGTGGAACAGGCAGCAGTGCAAGTGTCCACAGGACACAGCAGGCTCACAGTGGTTACACAAGGAGGGATCATACAGGAAGAAGTCTGTCAAAAGTCCCATTCTGACCACGTGCACTCTGCAATTTAAACTTAAATCAAACTTGACCAGAGAACAAACATCAAACTCCATCATTCATCATTAACGAGAACTCCATCTTTCACTTAAAGAGTATACAGCTTCAAAGTGCCTTTGGATGTGTGAGCCAGTGAGTGGAGCTGGGCTGGTTCATGGGGTTGTCCTACAATGATACTCTCAGTGTGGACTGGTACTTTATGTCCAGAGTCTAAAATGTGTTGCAATCACAGAGAGAGTGCACGGGAACAGAAATGACTGAAAACAGATGCAGGAGAAAAGGATCGTCTCCACAATGTGATCAAATATGATTTCTGCCTTTTCCAGGCTCACGCACAGTTTCTCAGGCAAAGCTTTACTTTCTTCATCTATGTGTTCTCCAGATGTCTCCAAATAGAGCTGAAAACATAGATCTGCTGTCTCGACGTTAAACTAAAGCTGTTGTTCTGTATAGAACTCGACCATCTTACATTTCGGGCCTGTCCATCCTAAAAGTGTCCCGTCTGTAATCTTTGCACCAACTGGTGAGCTTACTGACCTGATCCATTATTATTCTTCAAGCTTCATGCTGTAACAGAATTATTCAGAGTGAAGTCACGTCTGTTTAAATCTCTGTCGCTGTTTCTGATCTGGACATAAATTGTAGTCCACCTTTCCAAGCACCGTTAGTTTGTAGCGACTCTTTTGTGGAGTCATTGGAGATTGATTATCATTCATTCAAAGACGTTCAGCAGACTGCTACCACAGCTTCAGCATGTATGTGATGGTGCGGGGTAATGATGCTGACATGAAGCAGCTGAGTCGAAGGATTTCTACAGTCCTGAGACTTAAGTCACCCTGGCCCTGTTTAAAGAGCAAAGACCGTGCCCTGGTACTGCTGGTTATTATCTAATAACACATCGTTTTGTTAAATGTTATTTTATGGTAAACATATTGAGTCATATTATAAACCAAACTGTACACATGGTTCATATAACGTGCCTGTTAAAGGTTTGTAACGTCCCTTTGTTAAATGTTGCCTGATGGTACCGTCTCACATTGTATCCTGTATGTAAAGATTCCAACCCTGACTGTGATCGGTCCACTCAGCCTTTTATGCTCGTCGTGCATGAGATGCCATTCAAAGTCTGTGAGATGTGCGAGTGTGTTAAAGTTAGATGTGATAAAAGGAATTTTCAAATGTTTCTTTTCCTTGTAAATGTAGAATTTTTTTCTAGAAGTTCTGCATGTTTAAATCTGAACAACTATTTAGTGTTTTTGAGAGTCATGGGAATATAGGCTGTTGCACTGCTTGCCCATTGTAATTACGTCTTAGCCTCAGTTTTTCTCTGCAGAGCAGCTTGGAAGGAGGTACAATTTTACACAGTAAGAAAGGATTTGCCTTAATTGGCTCCCAGTGAGTTTTGTAAAGACAGCAGCTGAACATGTACTTTGTCTGATTGGCTTCATTAGCGTAAAGGTCCGTTTGTGTCTGTGATGTGCTGTGGTGAGCACGGACAAGGTTTATGGAACTTTTATGAACTCTTACTTGCATTGATGACGGTGAAAGTTAAAGAGCAGAGGTTGCATGAGAACAACGATGAAGTGCAGAATGGATGGTTGAGCAGTCTGGGACTCCAACAACACTCAGATGACCCTGCTCAGTGTAACTGCCGCGTATTTACTGTCATCTGTGCTGAAGAGAAGCCTGTTTCTGCCATTATCAGGCTGTTAATGTGATTGTAATAAGAAGATTAAACCATTTTAGGAGGAACCACAATGTTCACCTACTCAAACCCGAAGGTTGGTGGTTCGATCCCAGGCTCCTCGAGTCTGCATGCCAAATATCCTTGGGCAAGACACTAACCCCATGTTGCTCTCCGATGCATCCATCCATGTGAATGCGAGCACTGAAAACTTCAGATAAAGTGCTTGTGTGAATGGGTGAATGCACGAGTTGTATAAAGCGCTCAGTGAGAGTAGAAAAGCGCTGTATAAGAACCAGTCTATTTACCATCTAGAGAGTGAAGAAAGTAATCCAAGTCAGCAAATGTTTGAAATGCGAAACAACAACACAAACCAGTGATAAGATTAAAGAAATGTACGACTTTATAACCCTGGATAAACATGAGCGATAGGTGGTCCACAATGTGCTTTACTTCGCTCAGTATTGAAATACTTTGTATATGGTTTATATGAGACTTCCAGCTTATCTTATCATCTAGTATCACACCAAGAAAACTGTTCAGGAGCTCTTTCAGTTTCCACACCATCTATATGAATATGCACTTGTGAGTTTCTTTGGGAATTCCCAAATAAGACTGTTTTAGATTTACTTGGATTCAGTGATAACTCCAAGTAAATCCACTTTTTCATTTTGCACATTTCTGAAACAATCGTATCCAGCAGCTCCTTTAGCTTTTTTTGGTTGATATAACAGATACCTTACACATATCAATTATATAAATCTTTTATATCATCATCAGTTATATAAATAACCATTCTGGACCCAGTACAGAGCCTTGTGGAACACCTCAGGCAACGTCCAAGCATGATGAGGAAGTGCAGCCTGATCCCATGCTGTTCCAGTTTATTAATTAACATGTCATAATTGATTGTGTCGAAGGCTTTCTCGAGGAACCATCTGGCTGCATACTGTTTCTGATCCATAGCATTTATAATCTCCTCAATTGATTCGGTTAATGCCTGTCATGTTGATCTTTTCGATCTGAATCCATAATGACTGTCAGAGAGTAATTTATATTTATCTTAGATTCTGTCTAATCATTTATTAAACGGGTTTTCTAGGATTTTGGAGAATCATGGTAGTAAAGAAACAGGCCTGTAATTTGTGAAGTGGCGTCGATCCCCAGTTTCATACAGCAGCACAACTGTTGTAATCGTGTAATGTTGCTGATGTGAAATGATAAATCGCAGATCTATGTTAGTGGTTCTATGATTCCTCCTGTGACGTTCTTGATAATTTCAAGATTTCAAAATATCAGTATCATATCAGTGTATGTTTTGTATTTACAATATCAATAATTTCTTTTTCCTCCACTGCTGTAGGAACATTGAGTTGGGGTTTCTGTCCATCAGACTTTCACTACAGTCTACACATGACTCAGGAAACCTTTCTGGCAGATTTGCATCTTGAGTGGAGCAGGATCGGGTCAGCAGCAATGCTGGCCACAAAAAGAGAGACGGCAGGGAGACCTCATCTATCACAGATACTTGTTTGTATATTTACTGGATGTGAATATCATAAAATATCTCATCTCAAAATATCTTCTCACCCACACACACACACACACGTTTCCCATTAGTGGGTTCTTGGTTGTCAGCTTATCTTACATGATAGTTGATAGACCTGGGACCGGCTGGGATGGGCTCCAGCCTACATTTGATAAAATGTAAAATAAAGGTGCTTCTTCACTAGACTTCAGCTTTTATGTTTCACCTCTGATCAGTGATCTGAATAATAAGAATGAGCTCTGCAGAGTCTGTTCACACCTTTCTAACACATATTCTATATATTCCATATATCCTATATGCCTTTTTCCACAGTGTGTGTTACACTTGCAGCTAACTTTCTTCCTTTTGTGAACATATTTCTTAAAATTGTGCTGCTCCAGTAGAACAGTGTACTGAGCTACTGTGGGGATGAATAAATGTTGTGAAGCTGGTAGGTCATGGTCCTTTTTTGTTTTTTTCTTCTGTTTGTTTCTTTTGTGTTCCCTGGCATAACGATTCATTCAGACAAGTTAGAACGAGAGTCTGTCATCATAACGAGAGTGAAGGTGTTTTTGCTGTTTACCAATCAGAGACAATAGTTTACCTCAACTTTGGTAGGTATTTTTCTACGATTTGTGGCAGTAAAGAAACTTCCAGCTGTTATAAAGAATGTGTTTACTGTTTGATATACACCACGGAGACTGTGATATCCTCTCGGCCTTTGGCATGCAGCTACACCCCTCTTCACCTTGTGGGATTTTATTTGCTTTTGTATGTTATATTCTGCGAGTTTAGATCTTTGAAACGCTGCGAGATCCTGCTGCTCTCCCCCCGAGGTTTCCAGGGGTCATAGAGGCAGTGGAGCGTCCCCTCTGATCCAGGAAGGCAGCTCACCATAGGGATCTGACAGCCTGACCTGCCTGGCAGCAGTGATAGATACACTGGGACTAGTACGACCCCTCTGGCTGACATCCACAAGCTCGCTGATCGCTCACTGATGGCCCCGGTCATCATCTCTGGGTTGAGGAGCAGGTCTGGGAATAGCGAGGCTGCTGCAGTATATTGTGGCCCCATTTCTGCACATTTCTCATTCCTTGATCTAAGAGCTTTGTGTGCTAGAAAACTATGTGTGCTGTGAGATTGTTTTATGGCCAAATGCTGAAGTAAAGGAGTCGGTCCTGAAAACTAAAGAAGAAACTGGTTTCGTTTTAATTACAGTCTTGAATTTATTTGTACGAAGCCTTTCTCAGAAAAGGTGTGACAGCTATGAGGGCTCTGCTTCTCTTTGTTTAGAGCAGTGGTTCCCAAACTTTTTTTGGCGGGGCCCCCTTTTTTTTTTACAAGAAAAATGTTCGCGCCCAACCACCACCACGTAAACGGTGTTTCCAATCACCGAAAACTGCGATTTTTTTTAAAACTCCATTTTTGCGTTTACGTGTGGACGAGGAATACGGAGTTCGTCACACAACGTCACAGGTATGTGCCTTTTTCACGTCAGCTGTGGCCACGTTATTGTTTACATGAGATGAACTGCAGAATGGAGATGGAGACAAAATACTGTTAATCTGACTGTCTGCAGTTTTTACACGCTTACATATGCAGTTACTGTCCCTCCATTTACAAAGGCAGAGGCGTCACAGTGTGATTATTTTACGTGTAGCTGTTTTTTCCTGTGTAATAATATTCAACATTGCTATCAACACATTTTTCAAAAAATGCCTCTCTGTGCAAAATGGGTTTAAAAACATACACAGTGGGATACTGTTTGTGATTTGAAGCGCTCAGCACGTGCTGCTGATGCAGGGGAAACTAATCCTGCAGGGACACCTACCTCGGCACCTGTGCAGGTGAAACCAAAGGGAAGATTTGCTTCATTATATTTTCTAGTCTTTGGCTTAGAATGAAGTTGGTTTGGAAACATATTCAGCGATGCTTCATCTCCTGCTTTGCGTTTGTGTGGGTGCCCCGTGCTACCAGTGTCCAAGGGTTCTTTCTTTCTTTTTTTTTCATACCACGCCCCCCCTGCAATCGCTCAGCGCCCCCCCCAGGGGCCGGGCCCCAAACTTTGGGAACCGCTGGTCTATAGTGCCCACAGCGTAACTGGGTCACTGTTAGCAAACACCAGCTTTGTTGGATCTCTAATCATTACCTACATACACTCCAGTGTTTCCTGTTGCTTCTGTGTTTCAGTGGCGTTATTGGCACAAGAAGGCCAGTAACATTTCTTGCACTGTGTCAAACACATACGTTCTCTGATTACGACTAGAGATGGCATGATACCACCACCACTTATTAGTTACTATATACAGTAATGGATTTCCATACATTTAATCAGGTGACCACTTTTGTCGTAAGATTCAGATAATTATTTATTCAAAGTTTTTAAATGAGAATAAGAAAGAAAAGTATTTCTTTGTGCCCCCTCTCCCTGTTAATGCCCAACCTGGCACCCGACAAAGCTTTGCTAGACCCGCCCCTGCACAGTTACCAGCTGTCAGCTGCTTAGAAAAGGATCCTGGTGTTAGGGCTCACAGCAAGAAGGTCTTGAGCTCAAACGTCGATGCCTCGTGACCTGTAATGTTGTGGAAAACTAACTTCAAGTTCATATCAGACAAACTTCTCTACTATAATGCATTATTCATTGACTGGCCTTCTAAAAAACCTTCCCTCAGCTTAATACTGATAGAATTTTGAATTGGGAGAAAACATGTCAGGCCACATTTTGGAAAATTCTTCTGAGGATCTTTAAAAACGGATTTTAAAATTTCACTCAAACAAAGTGATTCATATTCATGAATCTTTTTCATCACTGTCAGATCGTCTTTGCAAAATACCCATCATCACCTTTGTGGATATGGGACTCAGGAAATGTGCTTGTTAGCTATGAAACACTTTACTAAAACTTTCATATTTCATTTTAAATGTACTTAATTGCCCAATTTGAACTGCATGGCACGGACCAGTCCTACGTTTATTTTCTGTTCATTTGTTAATTATTCATTATTCACACACTCTTAGCTGAACTGAATGCATGACCTGTGTTCTATAAATAAGATGTATTATTACTGTAATTATAAGAATTAAATTATAGCTCAGCTTCGTCTCCACAGATAGACCTGCCTCCATCTCCTTCCCCCTCCTCTCTATCTTCTTTGTCCCCTTGACAACCACTTTCCGCTCTGTGGGACAAAGTGAAAATGATTGAAAAGTCAACAGTAGCTTTCTCCAGCGTGTATTCAGGCATACTGGACACCCACCGGTCAGTCAAAAGCTTTGTTCTGCACAAACCTCCCACCTGCTGTCAGTGCAAGAAAGACTTGGAAAATATCATAAGAAATGATACACGGACTGCCGAGCACTGAGGGAAACACTCCTCCCACCACCGGAACAAGAGGCCGAAGACACTACAGTGTGTTTGTTGCACACCTCATTTCACACATGCACAATCTAAGCTTTGATTTAATAAGTCAATACAAGGCATTCAGTGCTCCTGCCCTTATTTCACTCAGGAGTCAGGGAAAATAACTTGGACATACTGGAATTAAAGTGCAATTTGAATATTTTATTCATATTAATAAGCAGTGTTGGTCAAGTTACTTATTTTCAAAAGTAATTAATTACTTAGTTAATTTTTAAAAACACGATTTACAACCTGAATAGGTGATAAAGCAACAGATCTTTCAGCACTTTTTCTACATAATCCATCATACAAAATGTAATCAAATGGAAAAGTCTCTTTTTTAACTTGTTTTATCAGTTTTAATCTTTTAACTTTATGCATCAAGCACAAATTTAATTATATGCAACATTCTCTGACTGGAAGAAATTAGTTTAATATTTAAACCTATTTTCTGCACATTCCAGCACATAAAATAAAATATTTTTTGTGTTTACACTCAGTCTTTCAAATAGATGCAAGTAAAACACAGCAGAAAATAAATAAAGTCAAAGACTCAGCGGTCCTGTTGCTCTATTTTCACCTGTAAAGCAGGCGTGGGGCAGGCGGAGGTTTACCCTGGTGCAGGTGTGCAGCGGTCAGTGGAAGAATCCGCGAGTTTCTCTGTGAGTTTCCCATTACGTCGTAGCTACTCGGTGCTTGTTTGGAAGTTTAGGGGGGTTTTTTCGCTGTAAAAAGAAGTTTTCTTCCCACGCACAGCGGACGCTAATGTTTTTGTCACTTTTTATGGAATCAAACTCAAAGTAAGGTCAGTACTTCCACGCTTTAAACGCTGCACGCTCATACTCTCTCCCACAATCGATATGTGATCCATTGTTGATCTGCACACAGCTGTTGTCACAAACGTCGCACTCGCTTACGTCACTGTCGTGAGACATTCTGGCAAAAAATCACGGTTTGAGTAACGCAGTAACGCAGCGTTCCTACGGGAAAGTAACGGTAATCTAATTACCGTTTGAAGTAGTAATCCCTTACTTGAAAAAAGTAATCGGATTACAGTAACAGAGCTTAATGAGAATTGTTTTGACTCAGGGATGTTTCACCTGTGTTTAAATGACAGTGAAAGATTTAACTGACAGGGTTGGAAGAGCGTCATCATCTTGGTCGCATGAGTCAGCGCTCTACAGCTCGATCCACTCAAAGAAAAGTCACTGAACATTTCAATATAATCAATATAATGTATTTGTATTAATGCCTGGTGTGACAAGAGTGATGGTTTCATGTCACGGTGGTACAACGATGATGATGATGATGATGATGATGATGATGATGAGAAACTGGTTAACAAGCGTTAACCAGGAACTGCCTTTCCCAAACCCTGCAAGTGTAACAAAAAGCAAATTCCACCCTCAGGCACCCACCTCCAACCAAAATAAAGAAATAAATAAATGACGTAGAAATGTAAAGCGTGGTGTTTAATGGCAGCTGCCATAAAGTGAGACGGTGAGAATATGAGCAACACAAACAATCAATAAAACTGCAAACAGGAAGCAGCCTGAACAAGAAGCACTCTGAGCACAGGTGTGAAGGTCTCATTCTCAGCTGCTGCCGTGTTTATTCCCCGTCTGACATCACATCAGCCATGCTGCCATTCTGCTGCCTGCTCTAATTCTCACTTCCCTCATGCTGGAAGACACCCAAAGCTTTACTATCCAGCAAAGCAGATGTGGAAGCAGACTCTGGCAAATCAACTGCAGAAATGAATTTAACACGCACACAGCATCAGCACTTGATATGAATTTATTAGCTGTGGTTACAGTAGCGTCACTGCAAACCTTGGTTTAAAAGCATGTCAACAGAGCCAATGCATTTTGCTTCATGCATGTTACTGATGAGATGAATGACTTTTGTCCCCGACATTAGCCGACTCGATCCCTGAACATCTAATAACACTGATGCTCATGCTACAAGTCTTTAGGGAGAGCTGCTGTTAGCATGGGTGGGTAATTCCTTAATGGACTGTAGAAAGACCAGATTAATTCATTGACATGCCTCACTCGGCCTCTTAAATTCAATTATCCCCTCTCTTGAATTAAATTATCACCTGCTTGTCAGGACAGATGTGCTGCTTGGAGCAGTGATGGGATGTACTGTGTGGATCTGTTTGGGGTTTTCAACAAACGGGAGCAAGATGTGCTGTTTGTAGCCCCACACTTTGGAGACATTTTCATTTGCTTGGTTTGGACAATATTTGCTTAAGTTGAGGGGCCATCAAGATTTCCTGCATAATTAGTCCCATGTAATGAAGGCTATTTATTACAGAGATGACATTTACATTTAGTCATTTTCAGCCATGAAGCACCATAAAGATTGGCATTTGAGCACCTGTTATTCTTGTGGCAATGATGGAGTGGAGCCATTTGTCTGCATTTGACTGCAGGGACAGATCACTGTGTCAGCCTCCACCATGTCTCATATCCTCTCTGAACTGGTTTCCATGCATTCTGGGTAATGAACAATTCCTGAAAGTAGTTTGGCGTTATCTCTTTTTTCACACAGTGCTTCAAAACAACAGGTTTACTTACTGTATGTTGAAGTAACAATGCTGTCTACATGCATATAATTATCCCAGGAGACGATAACATCAGCGGTCCTCAACCTCCGGGCCACGGACTGAGAGTCATGTGATGCCGGGCAGTGAGAGTTGAGGCTCGGGTGTGAAATTTATGGTTTTCAGAGTTTTGTCGTTGTTTTCTTTTAATCATTTTTATCGTAAACTCGGTTTCCCTGGGTCTTTTCCCGCGCGTTATGAATAAATTTTCTTTTTTGCCACTGGTACTGGTTTTATTTTGTTGTATTTGTCCACAACACCTTAAAGGCCGGTCTGTGAAAATATTGTTGGACATAAACCGGTCTGTTGCACAAATTGGGGACTGCTGTCATACATAACTAATTTTCGGTTTGAGAAAAAAGTCATCATAACCTAAAACAAGTTGCAGTTTTAGTGGCTGCAGAGAAAACTAGAGACCTGGACGACTGCTTGTCTCGACTTTTCAGCTTAATAGAAATGACAGAAACTTTGGACCAGAGCAGGTGAGTATCATAAAGAGCAGCAGTAAAGTGTTTCATAGCAACCACTCTGTGATACCTCAGGAACACCTTCAGGAAGTTTCTTCAAGCATGTTATGATGCTCAGTTGATGATGGGCTGATAACACCGTCACTGTGGCGCTGAATGTTTTTTTTCCCATATTCAACACTTATTTCAACAATTCTTCCAGATATCACACAAATGTCTAACTGGATAAAAAGATGAGGTGAATAATTTCCTCTACACTGTCACATTATAATATTCTGCACACACCTGCAAGGTAACAGACAGCAACTGGCCAGCGCTTCCTCTAATATCAGAGCTGTTAATCAAAGCAGCCATGCTTCTAATTCTAGTGTTCGCATGGGTGAGTTACAGCTGTTGTCAAGGACAAAACTATCTGTCCGGCCTTTAAGTGATGACGTGACGAATCCTGCTTCCGGGTCTAAAGTAGTTTAATATGGCTTTTCTGTTGTGTTGTATGCATTTTCTTCTATTTGATCTCAAAAAGCTCCTAAAACAGTCAGTGATCCCTGTTAACCTCCCTCAGCTTTTATTTTAATCTTTATTTAAGCTCAGTTTTTAAAACCTTAGGATGTAACTACAGCCCAGCCCATGCAGCAGTATATGAATGACTAACCTCGTATTGTGGATGGATTATCTCAGTTGTTCTCCTGGCTGAAGTTTGGTCCTTTTACAGCATCCTGCCATGCGATTACATTTGTTCCTGACCACCGAGAACACTCACGCTAACTTTTATCCAGTGGAAAAAAAGTTAGCTTGTTTATATTATGCTAACATAGCTGTGTCGCTAGCAATCACGTAGCACATCATTATATAGCAGCTAGCCAAACTTCAGTAACCCTACAAACGTTACTGCTGTTTAGTTTTCTGTCTTCATTTATGTTGGAAGTGATAGCAGAGCTGTACGTTTGAATTAGTTTCCAAAACCCCGCAGTCAGGACATGCTATATTGTATTTAGATAGAAGCTAGCGAGCTAACTCCCTGCTAACTTCTAACTCCCTGCTAACTTCTAACTCCGTTAAATGTCATAAATTCCGTTTTCATGGATGCCTGGATGTTAAACTCAATTGTTACACCTGGTAGAGCAGAACGCTGATCATTTTATTACAGATGAAAGACTTTAGACAGTTTTTAACTCTCAGTAATGCCATAGTGATCGTTTGATTTATGGACCTGCAGCGCAGTTTAGGCCCAGACACGGCTAGTGACGTCAGACTTAACCTCCTAGGACCTGCGTCCACATATGTGGACATCACATTTTGGGTTATTTAGACAAAAATACTGAACTTTGCTCTACAAGGGCCTGATATCCACTTACAAGGATGTTATACTGCTACTGTTCTATCAAAATTTTAAATGAATATGAATATGTGGCAAAAAAAAAATTCTTGTAATTCTTTGTTTTCACATTCATCGGGCCCCAATATGTCAAATATCAAAGAGAAATGAAAAATGCATGCAGTGGAAGAGTTCGGGTCTTAGGCGGTTAAAGACCAGATAGAGGTCAAAACCATTTTTTGTACAAGGTAAAAAAAACCCACAGTTTTTAATACTCTGAAGGCTTTTGACTCGTTTTTGGAGTCTGCCTCAAGTGTTGATCAGAGGAACTGCAGGGATTTATTTTTGTACGTTTTATTTACTTATTTATTTATTTAGTATTTGGACTTGTCTGCAAGCTTCTGTGCAGTGTTTACTTATTGAACATCAAAATTAAATACCTGCCAATTAAATGTCAAGATGTCTGTATTATTTGTGCCATCTCATGTAAATAATGAATAAATTTCACAGACACTCTAGTAAACTTTGTCTGCTGTTCCAGTGAGTGAACTAACTTTACAATCTTAAAGTTTTATTCTATTTACCAAAAATAAAGTTGACGTTGCTGCTGACAGTCTCCTGTTTCTGTTTGAGTTACAAATCTATTTGCAAAGCTAGCAATCCATCATGTCAGCTAAAATCATGGCTTCACAGCATCAGCAATAATAGAAAAGTGACAATCTTCCCTTAAATTCTTCTTTATAAGAGAATGTTTATCTATTAGCCGTTAATAATTAACCTGATATTTATATATATGCTTTTTTTTCCATGTGGTGATAGTGACTGGCTGGGAATCCCCCATTTGTAACATTCCAATAACCAGTATGAATTTCAAAGTTGTCATAAATATATTTCCAGTCTCAGCTTCCAAACACAGCAGTGGCAAAAAGGTTGATATAAACACATAAAATGGACGGAAAAAAAGAGACGTTGCGAGCAGGAAATGACTTGCCACACTATCTGCCCCACACTGATGATTTATGTCCCAGGATATCGCTGAGCCACACAATGAATCTTCATTTGATGGAGGCCTCCATGACTCTCCAGTGTTTTACGGGCGTACGAGTGTGCTGGGGGCTGGGAGAGTGCTGGTCTGCAGCAGGGCTTGTACGAGCACAGAAAAACCAGGTCCTGGAGTTACTTTGATTTTTGCATTTACTAAAATATGGTATTTACAAAAAAACTTTATTCTTTTAAGTCAACCCATGCATGTCTGTTTAAAATCTGCTCATGCATATTAAATTACCCATGTCCTGACAGATTTCACAGTTTGTGTTTTTTATATGTGCGTCACTCTGTAGTCTAGTAGCCAGGCACTGATAGAACAACATCCAATATTCATCATCACTAAAAAGCAGCTGTTAAGGGAACAAGATCAGCAGTTCAGTGAAACTGTTTCCTTTCACTATTCTTTACCTGAAAACTGTAATTCAATAACAGTACCTGCTGTTGTAGGTCAGACTGAACTGAGTCAGTTCAGTCTGCTTTAAGGTAATGTTATTATAGCACACTAAACATAACTCACAGCTTCCTGTCAGGTAGAAAAACATCTGCAAAGTTTGAGAGGATTTCTAAGTCAAAGTGCACTCTGTCATTTACTAACAACCAGTGAGATGGAGGCAGAAGTGTTAGAGCGGTGAACAACCTGCTGTGTTTATGTTAAGTGCAGTGTTGGGAAAGTTACTTTTAAAATGTACTCCACTACAGATTACATTCACGTTACTCAATGACAGTGTGGAGGTAAGCATCAACGACACAGCTCTCAGTTCTCACTCCTTCTTTATTCGTCTCCAACATCAACTGCGCATATCGCGCCACAAAACACAGGAACACACTTCCT
>NW_024582430.1:2332737-2352790 GCF_018398535.1 Haplochromis burtoni
TAAATTGTTATTGATCCTTTACCCCGAGTCCTAAAGTGTATATTTATTTTCTTACTCTTCTTATATATATTGTTTGTTTACTTGCACAGCTGTAACTGGAGCCTCGTCGTCTCGTCTCTATATGCTGGACTGTAGCGGAGATGACAATAAAGTTTACTTTGACTGCAGCAGCGAGCAGGCGCACCAAGGGCTCTCGCTCACTTTTCGTGTTTCACTTTCAGTTGCTATCTCAGCCACTGAAAGGTGCCACTATGAAGAGATAACAGGTAAAGTGATCTTCACCTGTTAATAATATTGGTGATTGATTGGTGCACTTTCTCTGTCTAGAGGAGAGTACTATGACTAATTCTTCTCAAGATTAGGAGCAGTGACCAATATAATTTTTACTTTCCTAATTTGACAGAATCTGTGCTCATTTTTTAATCTGACTTTTCTTTGCACCAAACTAATTCGCATAAGTTATTAATGAGGCAGATAAGTTATTTCACAGATTATTGGAATGTTATGCTCTCATTAATCAGAAACATGTTTTATAACTTGTTCATTTTCATCTTAAAGCAGAGGCTGTTCTGCCATCCTCACCAGTGCAGACCAGCTTGTTTGTCTTAAACAGCTATGGCTTCTCTGTAGGTGTAAATGACTTTCACTGCACAGCTCATTATTGTAATAAGCATATCTCAAGTGTGACCATTACTGTTGTAAACGCAGAGCAGTCGCTTCTGTCTTTAAGGTGCATCAAGGCTGAGGCGCCTTTACTGTATATATGACCTGATAGTTGTTCAGCCTCACTGGTAATTACATTCTCTTAGAAGAAGTGCATCGTATGAACATGCACTTCATTTCTGCAGGACAGTGGTAAGGATAATCTTGAATATTTTATCCTTTCAGGTAAATTCAGTTGTCATGGATGTTAAGGTCCATTTTGATGCAACATTTCATGTAAACGTTGACTTTGGTAGTTTCTGAAATTCTAATCATGTAGGTTGGAATGAGCATCTGACATGAATGCACTTATTGTGAGTCCAATGGGTTTGTGATTTTTTGCACTAAAATGCTGGATGATCACACCGTTTTAGCCTCATGTACCAAATAATGTTGGCTAAGGTTACTCAGAGTTTAAAGGTGAAGCTGCTCAAATAACCTTTTATGTTTCTGCCTTAGTTCTAAGAAGAAAACCTGTACTTTATGTTGACATTTGTGTCATCATTATTAAAAGACAATACCATTTTGAAAATCCTTAAAGTAAAGTACTTACTTTATTTCTAAGTCTGCACAATTTTGTCCAGGGATGTTATTTTTGTGTCTCTGTCTTTAATTGAAATGCAGTTTGTTTTTTTCCAGAAATTATAAGAGTTTACAATATTCATACAGTGATGGGAATAACGGCGCTACTTTTTCAGTAACGAGTAATCTAACTAATTACTATTCCTATCGTTACAACGCTGTTACAGTTACTAACAAAAAATGCGGTCGCGTTACTATTTTTCAGCAAACAGACGGTTGAAGCTGTGTCCAGTTTACTGCATCTTATATCAGCTGCAGGAAGTAGCTGTAAGTAATCTGGGCGCTACAGCTGCGCGCTCCCGCGGACGGCAATCACTTTCTGCCCGACGATCACTTTTTGGTAGTGATGTGCGGTACCACTGATTTCCTTTCTACGGAGCCCCGCAGGAGACATGGGAGAAAAAAAAATTAAGACGGACTTTTGCGAGATCTCGCAAAACTTTTGCTGTGTTGGGAACTTACACTCACTGGCCACTTTGTTAAGACCACATTTTCAACTGCTTGTTTACACAAATATGTAATCACATAGTAGTAATTCAATACCTTTAGGCATGGAGACATAGTCAAGGCAACCTGACGAAGCGCTTCGCTCCCTTAAGGCCAAAACAGAGAGAATGAGGCGGAGCTTCTTCCCCCAGGCTATTCGGGCCCTGAACCAGGTGTAGGACTGGACTCTCCCACACATCACCACACGCACCACCACACATTTCCTATAATCCTATATTT
Organism: Haplochromis burtoni; assembly: GCF_018398535.1. Taxonomy (NCBI): domain Eukaryota; kingdom Metazoa; phylum Chordata; class Actinopteri; order Cichliformes; family Cichlidae; genus Haplochromis; species Haplochromis burtoni. The sequence continues at coordinate 2,334,748 of NW_024582430.1, forward strand.
CCTATAATTTATAATCTTTATAATCTCTTCTGCTATTTGCACATTTTTTACTATAAATTCCTAAATTAATTTGTAAATTTTGTAGTAACCTGTAAATTGTAAATACTGTAAAACTTTTTTTTTGTCATTTAATGGTCAGACATTGTACAGCTACAAGCATTTCACCCCCATGTCATACTGTGTATCGTTGTGTGTGTGTGACAAATAAAATTTGAATTTGAAATTTCAAACTGAACATTAGAATGGAGAAGAAAGGTGATTTAAGTGACCCTGAATGTTGCATAGCTGCTAATGCCACACAGACTGCTTTGAGTATCTCACAAACTGATGAATTTCTGATGTCTGGCAGGACCAGGGTCAGGGAGGGGCAGCAATCTCCTGCCACTGGCTGGGAGGGTGAGGAGAAAGAGAAACAAATGAGAGCATAGGGAGACGAGGACAAGGTAAAAGTTGATGACACTAACATATAAACATGCTTGTATTGATAATATGTATGTGCTATTTTGTGAGCTATATAATGTATATTGTATTGTAGGTGTTCTGTCACATTCTACTATAAATATACAAAGGATGTGAGTCCTGCAGATACCAGCTGCACACAGCAAACAATAAACAGCCCAAACTGAACTGAACTGGTTCTTACAGCCAAGGAAAATATACCTGCTCACACACCTGTGAGCAGGTATATTTTCCTCGGCTGTAAGAACCAGTTCAGTTCTGCTCACACACCTGTGAGCAGGTATATTTTCCTCGGCTGTAAGAACCAGTTCAGTTCAGTTTGGGCTGTTTATTGTTTGCTGTGTGCAGCTGGTGCGACAAACATTCACCCTCACAGGCATGTCAGGCAGTTACACAGGTGAGAAAAATCACGTTTTAAACCATTCAAAATGCTAGCAGTCTTCCAACTACGAGGTATCTAAAGACACAGCAGTCAAGATAAGATATAGATACAATGTATCAAACACAATGCTGACATTTACAGAACTTTGAAGCAAATTTAACTTCAATATAAGATTTAAACTCAAATTTAAGCATAATAATACATCATCTGGTTCTTATCAAGCTTTAAATTCAGCTCAGATGAATTACAAAACATGAAAAGTTATTATTTATTAAAATCTAGAAGCACTGTGTGCTGCATGCACAGGGATTAAGAGGGTAAGGAGCACACAGAGGTTTGTGCAGTTTGCTGGCATTCAGATGTTAACACAAGGCCAAAGAGGAAAGACATCAGTGGGGATTACCCAAGCAATTGTTCCTACCCAAGTGGGAAACATTCAAAATAGTTTCCAATCCTCCTAAGAGTAGACAGCACAGCACATTTACCTCTACGAAAGGCAAAAAGACAATCCAAGAGCTACATTTACAAGCCTTTGTTAAAATTCATAACAGTGCCTCTTCTATCTCAAAGGAACATTGTAGCACAGCTCTGACTTCTGCAAAAACACCCTTTGGATAGATGAGACCAAAGTAGAGACGCTTGGCCATGATGCACAGCACAAACACCAAGTGTCGATCATGGTTGTGGGAGGCTAATGCGCTTGTTTAGCAGCCACAGGACCTCGGCACCTAGCAGTGTACGAGTCGTCTTTGTATACCAAAGGATAATAGAGTCAAGTGTGCGGCCATCTGTGTGACAGTTTAAGTATAGTAGCAGGACAATAATGCCAAGCACACCAGCACAGCTACAACATAATGAAAACAACCAAGGTGCTGCAATGTCCAAAAGTCCAGAGCTCAGCGCGACTGAAATGCTGTGGCAGGACCTGAAGAGCTGCATGTCTACACACCTCTGTGTAATATCTGATAAAGGCCTGCAGAAAACGATTACTTCAGGTTAGCGCACAGTCAGTGGAGTCGTGGGGTTTTGTTGTTTCACACACTGCTTTAGCATTTTAGATTTGTTTGTGTTGACTAAATAATGGCATGGTGTAACATGTCATGCATTGTTGTTCATCTGAGGTTGTATTTGATCATCTTAGAACCTGGTGAGGACCAGATTTGTTCAACATGTAAACCCTTTGAATAGAACAGTGGTTCTTTTTTTGCTGGGTCCCCTTTGTGTTACAGGAAAAATGTTCGCCCCCCCCCCCGCGTGCACGCACGCACAAAGACATCCTCCAACCACACACACTCATATTTTGCTCCACTGCGGTTTATTTCACACCTCAAACATTTAGTAAACAATTAAGCAAATACAAGTAATCTGCAATAAATTACAGGTAGTAATAAAATAAACTACTAACTCTTTTACGCTGCGTCCGCACCTACACGGGTGTTTTTGAACACGCAGTTGTTTCGTCCACATAAACGGCGTTTGGAATCACCGAAAACAGAGATTTTTTAAACTCCTTTTTTGCGTTTACGTGTGGACGAGGAATACAGAGTTCATCACTCAACGTCACAGGTATGTGCCTTTTTTCACGTCACGCTGTGGCCACATTATTGTTTATATGAGATGAACTGCAGAATGGCAGATAGAGACGAAATACTGTTAATCTGACTGTCTGAGGATTTTACATGCAGTTACTGTCCCTCCATTTACAAAGGCATTTACATCGTCACGATGTGATCATTTTACATGTAGTTGTGTTTTTTCCTGTGTAATAATATAATATAATATGATATAACATTGCTATCAATACATTTTTCAAAAAATGCCTCTCTGTGGAAATTGATTTAAAAACATAAACAGCTGTGGGATCCTGTTTGTCCGTGATTTGAACAAATCGTGGCAGGATCAGCCTGATGTTATTTGTATCCCGCTGTAACTTTACTGAATAAAGAGTTAACATCTCCAACATGTCAGGAGTAGTTAGTCATTACAAGTGTTTGTGAACTAAAAATCAAGAATGTGGGATCCTGTTTGTCCGTGATTTGAACAGCCCAGCGCTGCTCCTGATGAAGGGGAAACCAACCCTGCAGGGAGACCTACCTCGGCACTTGTGCAGGTGAAGCCAAAGGGAAGATTTGCTTCACCATATTTTCTAGTCTTTGGCTTAGAATGAAGTTGGTTTGGAAACATATTCAGCGATGCTTCATCTCCTGCTTTGCGTTTGTGTGGGCGCCCCGTCAAAAACCTGTCCACGATGCTAGCAGTGTCCAAGTGTTGTTTTTTTTGTTTTTTTCCGCATACTGAGTGCTGTAGCTTTAACAGTGTGCTATAAGTCAACAGTCCTTTTTACACAGCATCCTCAAAGTGATGCTAATCAAGCACGAGTTAGAAACCAAATATTGCAGAGTTCTAACCCCTAAAGTTGTGTTATTGTCTTTGGGTATTGTTTTGGCTGATATTAGATTGACATGTGTGGACATCCAGAAAAGGTAACGCTATGATCTAAAGACTGACGGCTGAAGACAGAAATGTACCAAAGAAACAAGCTAGGAAAATTTGAGTTTGCTTCGGACCAAACTGAACAAGGGAAAATGCAGCTCATTATTTCTGTTGGTGTTATTGTTGTGCAGGATTTTTAGCATTACAGTTGATTAATCTTTGCCACTTATACTGCAGGCTGTTGTATACCAACAAGAGTAATTGCACAGAGCTTCAAATATTCTGCAGCTGTAAATGTGTTGCCTCACACAGGCAAAGAACCCGTCACTCTTCTTTTTTTGGTGACAAACGGGGACACGCACCAACATGCCATCTGTGCTGCATTCCAGAGCTGTAGAGGCTGTCGTGATTGACAAAACTGGTAACAGCGACACCCATTCCAAACTCCTGTCTGGCTCTGGGTCGCTGGAGATGAAGAGTGATGGCCTGTCACTTAGGTTCTTAGCATACGACTTGGGCATGGCTTCAGATGGGAAAAACAAGCTCATCTCTGGTGTAGATAAGGATGACAGTATGCCACATGCTTGAAAATAGCTCTCTGAGCTCAGGGACTAAACAGAGGGATGTTTATAATGAGAGTGCACCAGGTCCTCCAATGGTCCCACACTCTAGAGTCTGAACACACCATTAGTTTGCATGTTTCTATTAAAATAACCTGGATCCCTTTAAAGCCATTTATGTGACTGTGCATAGTGGGATTACAAACGTAATGAGGGTAATTATCAGGGGATAGTATCACTTGTGGTTTCAAGGTAAATAAAGACAAGTTTGCTAAACGAGCACAGCAGAATCCAAGCATTTAGATTTTACAGTTTAATATTTTAATTCAGTTATATGAAAAAATGTGAACTTGACATGCATTAGGCCCTAAACAGTGGCCTAATGCATGCTAACTGATGTTATAGAAGATCAGAACTATTTTAACTGGCTTTTTAGCTTTTCTCGATAGAGCCGGTGTTTTAATTTAGTGAGCACGGATTGATAAGATTTCAACCTGTTTAAAGCTCGAAGTCACCAGTGAGCTAAAAGACTTAGAACCAGGTTAAGTTAAAGTTACATTTTAAACACCTGCTAAACAGTTTCACAAACTAAACAGTGTGAAGTGTTTTAGCCTTTGTCTGTTATCCAGTTTGGATAACAGACATGGATGGATTCTACACTTCCTCACAAACAGGCCCCAGGTGGTGAGAGTTGGTAAGCACACCTCCTCACCACTCATCCTAAACACAGGTACGCCACAGGGTTGTGTGCTTAGCCCCCTCCTATATTCCCTGTTCACACACGACTGTGTTGCTAAACACGAGTCCAACATCATCATCAAGTTTGCGGATGACACAACCATCATAGGCCTCATCACAGACAACGATGAGACGGCCTATAGAGAGGAGGTGATGGCGCTGTATGAGTGGTGTCTGGAAAATAACCTGACTCTCAACATCAGCAAAACTAGAGAGATGATAGTGGACTACCGGAAACGACCAGTCAGGGAACACCAGCCCTATCAGGAAGGCTCGCCAGCGGCTTTACTTCCTGAGGAGGCTGAGGAAGTTTAGCATGAATGCCAACATCGCCTCAAATTTCTACAGGAGTGCAATTGAGAGCCTGCTGACGAGCTGCATCACAGTTTGGTACGAAGCTGCTCTGCCAGCAGCCGTAAATCACTACAGAGGTCGTGTTCATGTCAGTTTCGTCACGCCATTTGGTTCAGTTTCCATGCATCTGCACAGCATTCTGTTCACAGTGATCATAGTTTTTCCTTTCAGTCATGTCAGTCTTTTTCCCGTTTAGGTTCCTGGTTAGGTGCGCTCTCTCTCCCTGTTATGTTTCGTCTACTCCCCTCTGTATCAGCCCAAATAAAGGCTCGCTTTCAGTTTATGTTCACTCCTCACCTGTGTTCGCACCTGGGTCCACCACACACACCTCCGCACAGTCTGTCCCTACAGACCGTGACAATTTCCTTCTGAGTTTAGTAGATAAGTTTCCTGTAGCAGGAGACTGTGTATTTAATATGTGACATACTTGAGAAATGTTTTTCTTTTTGCCTGTGAATACATACTAAATAATAATACAAAATAATAAATACTACACACACTGCAAGAAAACAATAAAGGGCATCAATTCAATTTTATTTATATAGCGCCAAATCACAACAAAAGTCACCTCAAGGCGCTTCATAAAAAATCAGAAAAGAAATAATTTTGTTACGTGTGTAAACACCACGAGATCTATTAGTGTGTCTGTGCAGCAACAGGTAACATGCTATGTGTGTGTTACCACTGGATCAGCTCCACACTTTCCCCTCCCATCAGCTTTTTATTGACTGCAGTATGATGTTTGTTTTCCCTGATAAGCAGAGCTGGCCTTCACTGTGTTTTTCTGAAGGCAAACTGATAGTAGTGCATGGTTGTTTGTGTCAAACACCTGTTACAATGACGAAATAACTCATTGTTCGATGCCGTCAAGCGCAGTGCAGCACTGATTTTCTGAAAAGCAAATTTGTGCATTTCCACATTCATATATGACTGACTGACACTTGCAGACATTGATCAGTGATTGTTTCAAGAAGCAACATCTGCATAAGAATTTAGGCCACCACTCGATAACTGATGAGTGCAGAAACAAGCAGTGGAATGCAATATGGTTAAAGACAGCTGTTGGAGATGTGCTTCAGGCTAATGCATTCCAACTCCCAAAGTGACAGGAGAATAGCAGGAGCCACAATGCATTTATTTGCTTCTCTTTAAACACAGAAAGCCTCTGTGGGTTCTATTTATGGCATCAACAGCGAGGGACCATTTCACAGCTGCCCACTGTCACAAACCTCGCTGTGAGGAATACCATATGTCTGCATATGAATAATGGGAAAACATGTAATTACATCACCTAGGTTCTCTGGGATGCACCTTACACTTGTGTTTAAATTATTTCTCAGATGCCCTCTGCTTGACATTTCTGTGTGGAAGCGGGAACCCCAATAGGCTCCCTCTCTAAAATAGATAAATAAATAAATAAATGAATAATAAAAAATTGGGGGCATTTTTTCCCACCAGCCTTTACCTTACTACTATCAGCTCAAACCCAAGGTGTCCTTTTCCCGTTTACTGACAGACCAGAGGCCTCGGATGATTAATCACTGCTTAGACACACCAGTTCACACTAGCTGGAACAACAGCAGCTCCTAGCTCCTTCACCTCTACCAAAGTTAATTAACATCAGTGTCTGACTCTTAATTACATTACCAGTTTCCAAGGTGTACATAATCATAAAAATATCTCACTGAGCCACTTGCTTTTCACCCATTTACAAATGTAGACTGCATAAAGGAAATTACTAAGCAGATCATGTGACCAGTCACTAACAAAAAATAGAAATCAGTGAGTCGGGACGTAACGTCTGAGTGTCTGCGAGGGTTTGTGCTGACTCTGACAGACATCCTCACAAATACTTACAGGTTGTCTTTGGAAGATGGGCGGAGCCTTGCTTATGTCTACAGCTTTTGAGGGTCCTGACTTCATTATTTTACCTTTTGTTATCTTTGTTTTTGAAACCAGACCGTCTTAATTAGTTTCCAACAATTCCTGGTAACATAATAATAATAATAATAATAATAATAATAATAATAATAATAATAATAATGATATATTTTATTTGAAGACGCCTTTCTAAAAACCATGGTCACCTTACAAAGAGAAAAGGATATCAGTAAAACAGATTAAAACAGATTAAAATAAAAATAAACAAATAAAAACAAATAAACACCAAATTATAAAGATTTGACACCAAGTAAAATGTGTATTAAAGCGAGTAAGCCAGTTTAAACAAGTAGGTTTTGAGTGGTGACTTAAATAAGGGAATCTATATTTCTTAAGACTGGAGGAAGTGAGTTGCAGAGCCGAGGAGCAGAGCGACTGAGAGCTCTCTTCCCCACAGTGATGAGACGAGCAGGAGGAACAACAAGATGAGTGGCAGATGAAGATCTGAGAGAGCAGGAAACAGTGGTGATATGAAGAAGATCACAGAGATAAGGGAGGACAAGGTTATGGATGCACTTAAACTTGAGAACTAAGATTTTAAAGTTTATCCTGGTTTCTATGGGCAACCAGTGAAGCTGTTGAAGAATTGGGGTGATATGAGATGAGATAGCCTTTATTTGTCAGTTGCAGGTCTTTTGCCCACAACCGAGATGACAGACCTTGCCGACCGTACATACAATACACAAACATCACATTGGGGAGACAGGTCAGGCTGGGTAGCGAGGAAAAAAACATCGAAATGTGCAACACAAAAGGATAATACAGGAATGCACAGATATCAACACACCATAACACAATAAACACAGACAGCAACATGGGAAAGTGTTCCAGTGTGTACATCTGATCTGGGACCGCTGCAATCTTTCGACTGCGCCTCCAACTGACCCGATGTCCACATCATGGGAGAGGTAAGCGTTGGAGGTGGCGTTGGATCCGGGGTAGGGAGGGTGATGGGTCGGTGAGTGCTTATCAGTATCAGTATATGTAGGTGTGTGCGTGTCCAGAGTTCAGCTGAGACAGTGTCCTTCGCCCTGCCAGGCTAAGTAAACAGTCTAACAGCCAACCCAGGTGGCCTTGCATGGAATGGGGGGAACAGTCTAAACACAGTCGTTATCAGGGTGTTTTGTTCAGCTCCGGCCTTGAGACCGCAGCTGGCGCCGAGAGGGTATCTGCATGAAGTGATGGTATTTTTTACTTTAGTGCGAACAGCTCATATGAATTTCAAAGCAGTTCTACAGTCCAACACTGGTCTCTCAATCTCCTGTTGGAGAGCCGCGAGCTTCGTCGTTCTGTGATGTTGTCATTTCTTGTGCTCAAGGAGTCGATTTCTGAGAACTCACGGCAGTGTGCCTCCCCGAGATGTCATCCAATTTGCGCCCAGAGATGTTATTCCGAGCGAGACCTTCTGAGATGTATCCAGTCTGCTGTCAGAGATCTTATTCTGAGAGTTCACAGCAGCCGTCAGCCTCTCCAAGATCTTATCCGTGCTGACTCAATGAGCCCATTTTGAGAAACTCACGCCTCTCCCATCGTTCCAATCCCAGTGGGCAGCCTTGTGGGGGTTTGAACAGCCGGTTCCACTTCCTTAATTCTTTGATAAGTCAGGGCCAAGCCAGCTCCGATCAGCAAGAACCCTGTTATCATGGTTCCGAATAGGTAGATATCTTCAGCACTCAGGCTCACCCGAGCCCAAACTTCTCGTTGAGAAAGGGTGTCAGTTGCATTTAGGGACCAGTTGATCCAATCCATAATTCCTCTTTTAGGTTTTAGAGAACAGACTGTGAGAGAGTGTTCCAGGGAAAAGTAATACAACAAACACGAGACTAGACAGGACATAAGAGGCTAAGCAGGGAAGCTAAGGAAGAGGAGAAAAAGAAAGAAGAAACTTGAAAAGTGGGATTTAAATTGGACCTAGATTGCGGCCTGAGAGATATGAGGTGAACCAGGCAAGGGGGGTTCCTAATGCCAATGGATGCTAATCTGCTCAGGAAGATACTATGAGAAATGGTGCCAAATGCTGCACTAAGATCGAGAATGGTAAATGGCCTGTATTTATATAGTGCTTTACTAGTCCCTAAGGACCCCAAAGCGCTTTACATATCCAGTCATCCACACACACATTCACACACTGGTGATGGCAGCTACATTGTAGCCACAGCCACCCTGGGGCGCACTGACAGAGGCGAGGCTGCCGGACACTGGCGCCATCGGGCCCTCTGACCACCACCCAAGGATACAACGACCGAGTCTGTCCAAGCCGGGGCTCGAACCGGCAGCCTTCCGATTACAAGGCGAACTCCCAACTCTTGAGGCCACGATCGCCCGAGAAGGATGAGAATGATTAAAAAGACCAGAATCAGCTGCCATCAGAAGGTCATTATTAATCCTTAAGTAGCCAGTTTCTGTACTATGATTGTGTGGAATCCAACAATCAATTCAATTTTATTTATAAAGTGCCAAACCACAACAACAAACTCTGTATATTGTGAGCTAGACCCTACAATAATAGCTTACGCAGAAAAGGAAAGTGAGCCTAGATCTTGAAAGTAGAGATAGTGTCTGTCTCCTGAATCCAAACTGGAAGCTGGTTCCACAGAAGAGGGGCCTGAAAACTGAAGGCTCTGCCTCCCATTCTACTTTTAAATACTCTAGGAACAACAAGTAGGCCTGCAGAGCGAGAGCGAAGTGCTCTAATAGGGTGATATGGTACTACAAGGTCATTAAGATAAGATGGGGCCTGATTATTTAAGACCTTGTATGTGAGGAGCAGGATTTTGAATTCTGGATTTAACAGGAAGCCAAAACAGGAGAAATCTGCTCTCTCTTTCTAGTCCCTGTCAGGACTCTTGCTGCAGCATTTTGGATTAGCTGAAGGCTTTTCAGGCGAGTTTTTAGGACTTCCTGATAATAATGAATTACAGTCGTCCAGCCTGGAAGTAATAAATGCATGAACTAGTTTTCAGCGTCACTCTGAGACAGGATATTTCTAACTTTAGAGATGTTGCCAAATGGAAGAAAGCAGTCTTACATATTTGTTTAATATGTGCATTGAAGGACATGTCCTGGTCAAAAATGACTCCAAGGTTCCTCACAGCGTTACTGGAGGCCAAGGTAATGCCATCCAGAGTAAGAATCTGGTTAGATACCATATTTCTAAGCTTTTCAGGGCCGAGTACAATAACCTCAGTTTGATCTGAATTAAGAAGCAGAAAGTTAGCGGCCATCCAGGTCTTTATGTCTTTAAGACATTCCTGGAGTTTAACTCATTGCTGTGTGTTATCTGGCTTATTTGAAAAGTTTCAGTCAGGTTTCATATGACACACAACTCTATGATCTGTTTACTGTTTGACAACTACTCTTTCAAGGATGTTTGATATGAAAGGAAGGTTAGAGACCCAGTCAAGAGCGCTGGGTCTAAAGACGGCTCTTTAAGTAAAGGCTGAGTGGGGAAAAACAGTTAAACACATGATGTTTAACTGTTCCACACAATCATAGTACAGAAACTGGCTACTTAAGGATTAGTAATGACCTTCTGATGGCAGCTGATTCTGGTCTTTTTAATCATTCTCATCCTTCTCGGGCGATCGTGGTGGTGTACCTGGGGCTTCTGTTTGGGACTATGCTTCCTCCTCACCATCATTTCTGATATCGTCATCTAGTATTTTGAAACCAGATATGATGAGTGAACAGAAGACTTGTCTAAGAAACTGACAAATGCTGCCTATCAGTCACACAAAGTATACCATGCATGCTAGCCACCACGTAGCACATCATTATATACCAAATTTTGCCAAAGTGATTAACATACTTTTTTAAATAATTTTTTTCTTTTCTTAATGAAATCTACTACATCATGTTTAATTTTTATGTCATGTGTAATTTCCATTGCAAATATTAATCACTGTGATGTGATGTCATCATGTACACTGTTGCTCCAATTGTAGAACGATCGCGTTGCGTTCTCAGGAGGTCCAGACTGTGAACTTACGAATTCCGGACTAGCGAGGACTCGCGTACTTGAGTATTTGGAAACAGCTTAACAGTCTAGAGTCTGTGAACTAACCTCAGCTAACACCAGCTAACAATGTTAGCTCGGTGGCGAGTAGCCTTCATCAATAGTAATAAAAATCACACAGCAATAGCACATCTTCTTTTGAAGTGGTGTCGGAAATGCCCGTGCACTGCTGGCTCTGGGTCCATTGTGATGCCACCAACATTAACAGGACACTACTTTAGAGCCCCTTATTGCGTGTTTTGTTTGAAAAAGTCCACGGGTCCTTCTCAAATCGGCCGCTCTCAGGCATGTGATACACGGCTACATTGTTTCATATTTTTATTTTCTTTATATTTCTGGTTTTATTGTGAATCACTTTGTGATATTTATCTGTGAAACGTGCTATATAAATAAATCTTAGTTACATTACATGGTCTGTGGTGTTGCTTAGTTGCTGTTTTTCTAAACACTTACACTAATACCACATACAGCTGATGGTGCAATACCTAAGAAGGAACTGTGGCAACGGGGCTGAAAACACCTGAATTCACAGATTACGAGTTTTGGCCCAATACTTTGATATAGAGATGATTGGTATATACACTGAGTAATCTAATGTAATATCTAGTGATTAATCTTTTACTTACAGTTTTGTAAATACATCCATGACATATTCATGTAATATCTTTGGTGATCCCCGACTCCTTTACTCCCAACACATAATAAACTGGCTTCAGCACCAACATTTGGATGGATTGCTATTAAGATCTACTCTTAATACTCTTTGTGAACCGTAGAAGTCCCCTGATGTTTCATCTAACACAATCAGTGTGTAACAATGTCCTACATCTTAATTTTCTTTACACTCAGCATTGCAATGTCATGCAAACATTTTTTTAAAGGGACTGGTGCAGAGGATTGATAACCCAGTGTAATCTGCCATCTCCAATAGCCAAACAGCAGAATACTGAATCAGTAACAGGCCAGCCTGATGGGCGGCATATTGATTGAGCTTACTTTGGAGCTGCCTGGTGTCATTTGCACATGAAGGTAAACACTGTGGGCGGTGGTGTGTAATAGCATTGCTTCTCCATCGGTAGATACAGATTTATCAACATCTGTGCACCGTTTCTTTCAGACAGGTGCAGGGATTTAAAGATCTGACATGTTTCATCTTTTTTAAAGCAGGTCTCTGTACGAGAATCGCTTGTACAAATATATAGATCAGTGCACTCGGCTATACCGTGAAACCTCACAGACGTGAACGCTGAGTTTCAAGGTCAAGAAATGTTCATGTTGTTGAAAAGCTGTCAGAGTTATCTGACCTGTACAGTTGTGTTTACTGTAAAAAAAGAAGAAGCTTTCTTGTTTGAGTTACATGAGCTGAAGAACAGTGCAGGAAACATGTTAAAGAAGCCATTTATATTACTTTGATAAGTCATTAAATCTGCTGTTGACTTTGATCAAAGCTCGGCCATAATACTGAATGTGTGGAAACAGTTTTTTAGTTATAGTAACTCATCCATCAATTAGAGTACCATAGCTAATTCAAACCTCGTCTCTCTGTGTTCATAAGACCACTGAGGGTGGTTAAACTGGGGAAGATTAGAGAATAACTTCACTCTAATCAGAAATAACCAACAGCTCTGACTTCTGCCTGCTGTTCAGGAAGGTTCGTTAAATGTGACTCCTGGCGACTGCCTGCTCTAAAAATAGACCCCGCTTGCTCCCGTACTGTGAATATGAGATTGCCATATCACTACCTGTTCCCATAACAATTAATCAAGTGTAGCTCAGCTATCCTCAAATGATATTAGCCTTTCCCCAGAAATCAGAATGGCTGACTCCATTGTGAGGAAATTGCCTTTTGAGAAATGGCTGCATCCCCCACCACAATATCTGAGTTTATCCTCAGAGTACTGGAGGATAGTTTGCTTTCTGCAACAAGGCTAGATTCTGGTAGCATTTTTAATAGAGGGAGGCCCGTTCATGCAGAATGGTGTTATTTCAAGCTGAGGGATACATGTGCGCTGGCAGCTTGTTCCCAATCATCAGAGAGGAAAATTCCCCAATGAAGCAGCACTCAATACCCCTTTGAACAGATGAAAATAGTGAGCCGGAATGCTTGTTTTGATCCATACTCCCAATTTGGTCTAAATTGAAATGTCTTGCTATTCATGTCCATAAAGCATTCAGCCATAGTTTACACAGAAATATTTTTCCCTGAAAGGACTTCATACAGAAGAACAAGGTCATTCTGTGTAAGAGTCGGAAAATCTCGCATTTACTTGTTCCTCATAAAACGGAGGTAGAAATAGAAAATCAGAGTTGCTTCTTGAAACACAAAATAGCTGTGGTCAACAAAAGAGCAATGCCCTTTGGAAGAATGTTGTCCCCGACAAGCATCTGCACATAATCACTATCATTCAGTGCTTTTCCCATCACCGTGTGCATGCTCCTGCACTGTTTGAACACCTGAGCACCAGTGATGTTGCCATGGAAAGGGTGATGAAACACAGAGCTCTGCTACCAGAACCAAATGTGGTTCTCTGTAATGGACTGATGTGTCCGTCTACACCTCACAAAGCACCATTATCTAATAAAGCATGTTTATGCTCAAGTGAAAAATGGTTGTGTTTACTGCAAAGCAAACACAACCAAATTATCAATACAGGGAGAGGAGGTCAGGGCGGATGGATGGCTCAACAAAACATTTTTCCATTTTTTAAGCATGGCAGTAATATAACCATAACTGTGTGCTTATTACATATCATGCATATGATGTACAGTACATGACGAAAAGTTTGATCACTGTGCATTCAGTAGAACGCGCGCTTTTGTGAATGTGAGAGTGAATCAGTGGTGGAATTGTAAAGCACTTTGAGGGCCTTGAAAAGCGCAATGCAATCCATTATTATTATTATTACTATTATTATTATTATTATTTTGGAGCATTAGCTGGGACTATTAGGTAAGGTTTCTTATGCTCTGCTACCAACACAAACTCACTGAGCACACAGCAGGAGACATGTTACTAAAGCTTGTTTGGAGACAACAAAGGAAGTGTGATATGCAATTAAATATCCTTTTATCCTATATAAAAGAAACACGGCATAAAGATGGCATACACACTGTATGCACGATTATTAGGCAAACTCTATTTTGAGGATTTGTTTTATAATTGAACAGCAGTTCTATTTGTTACTCCAAAATGCTGATTAAAGTCAAACCTGTATATTAAAGAAAGTAAAAGTGTGGTTTTTGCTCTCACAGGAGAATATCTATGTGTGCACATAGATATTCAACAATTAGTGTAATTGTTCCGATTAATGACAAACGCTCTGTTCTTTCACACAAGGCTGAATGGGTAAGGCTATCTTTAACCCCCCAAAATCCAACCAGCTCATCTTTAATAACACCAGCTCATACAAGTGCCCCACTTTCACCTAGTAGCCACCCACATGTGGCCACCTGCATCCTCTGTATTTCTCAAGTAGGAAAGAAGGAAGTAAGAATCAGCCCTGCAACCAAGCCTCCTCGCTACAACAGCCCAGCCAGCTCCTTATCAATCTTCCCACCTAGGCAGCTGCACAACGACAGTCTCCAGGGTCGGCTGTCTGCAGGATTTTCCTTCAAAGGTTGACGTCAGGGATTTGGGAAGGACATTCTTCAGGCTAAATGTTAGTCTGCTTTACCTGTTATAGACCCAGTTTTTAATAATGATAATGGATTGCATTTATATAACCATTCATTCACTCTCACATTCACACATTGGTGGAGGCAATCTACAGTTGTAGCCACAGCTGCCCTGGGACAGACTGACAGAAGAGAGGCTGCCCAAGGACCCGATGACCAGGACAGACCGAGCCGGGGATCGAACCAGCAACCTTCTGGTTACAAGATGAGCTTCCCAAAGCCCTGGATCTTTATCCTGATGGAACACCTAATTGTGTCCCATCATCCACATTTCATAACAACAGATATAATGCTACTGTTATCATTTTCCATTGGATGATTGTCTTTGGAACAGGAATGATATCTGAGGTTTTCCAAAGACTGGTGGCGGTCTGATTATGGTGTCAGCTCCTCTCCACGGGTGTTTAAAAGAAATGCTGAAAGTCTGTCAGGGTCTGAGGACTTCTTAGGCAAACATGTTTAAACCAGAACGTTTTGTGCATCAGTCAACAGTCTGTCATTATCACCACGTTCATTAAAATACATAAAAAGGAATCCAGTTCCTTCATGGATTGTACTGTGAAATCACCAGTCCCAAACCACACAGGGTTCACGCTCATTAGAACCTTTGGGTACTCCAGTCTGAATGACTTTGTTCTGGAATCACGGTCAAATTTTACTTTGTGAGGGAAGGATGGACTCGTGATTTGGGGGTAGCCTTAACCAAACTTAACCATAACACTGTCATGCTGTGACATGGATTTATTTCTCTCACCCCAACCAGTCACAGCAGATGGCCCCGCCCCTCCCTGAGCCTGGTTCTGCTGGAGGTTTCTTCCTGTTAAAAGGGAGTTTTTCCTTCCCACTGTTGCCAAAGTGCTGCTCATAGGGGGTCATATGATTGTTGGCTTTTTCTCTGTATCTATGAAGCGCCTTGAGGCGACTTTTGTTGTGATTTGGTGCTATATAAATAAAATTGAATTGAATTTAATTGAATTTGTTTCCTGAGAGTGAATCATATGTGAAGTGGTTCTATGGTGGATTGCAGAGGGCGTGGACAAATGACATTAAATTCATTCTCTCATTGAGACTAGTTTCAGTCTCTCTGCAGAAGTCACGCATGATCCTGAGGTCTGCATTTAACAAACTAAATCTGCAGCATGAACTGTTGGGATTTTCAAATCATTCATAAAGTGATTCATTTCAATTTTATTTATATTTGGTGCCAAATCAGGACACAGAAAAACTGAAAAAAAAGAAACAAAAAAATGAGTCCTCGGGCAGAGCCAGCCTGTGAGCAGAGAGAAACAGACATTAATAATAATTAATGATTGAATGAAAAGTGATGTATAAACCTAACAGCCTTCAGCTTCCATAATGCTCTGACTCTGCTCCGGATTTGGATTCAGGAGACCAGCAGCTCTTCTCTCCACGTTTGCTTCTGTTAGAGTTTTTCCTTCTCACTGTTTCAGCCTGCGCACATGTGACAGGTGTGAAAGGGTGTGGAAACGCCACGGAGAACATTACGCTGCCTGCAATACCATTGTGAATGAAAGCTTTGGTGGTGGGTCAGTAAAGGTTGGGGGTCAGTTGTATGTACAGAGATGGCTGCAGGCTAGGCCATGGCACCTCAGCTGCCGCTGGGTATCAGGATAATCAAATGTAGTTCATGTAATCGTAGTTTTTGATGATAGAAATTGTGTTTTGACAGTTTGTTTATCTTTTCATAAACAAATCTCTGTAAAAACACAGATACTATAGATACATGTTATTTGAATTGCACATGTTAAGCCCTGATGTTCGGTGTAGTTTCCACACTGGAATCATGAACAGCAGTTTCTAAAGCAGTCACATATTTGGTTCTTCTTTTTTCATGTTCAATTATTAGACTTTGATATCATTGCATCATGTTTTCTTGTATCCACACTTATTTTCTAGGTTTTAGCTGCTTTCATATAAATGCACCATGATGCCATCTCCATCTGTCTGCCTGCAGAGGTTCCCTGATCCCTTTGACCTGAATGTGTTGAGCTGCATGTTAATTTAATAAAACAAACAGGAGCATGTATATAGTTACAAAGACTTTTTATTAGATTTCTTTCAAAGGAACCGCGCTTAATGTGTAAGGCTAATGCACATTTAGCACCTCCACACTTAACTGACAGCAAAATGGAGCTAAAATCCAAATGAAAGAAAACATGAGAGGTTGTCAGCACCCCGGGCACCATTCAGCAGTAAATAGTGACTCTGACAGTAATTGAGATGCATCAAAATGGCTCTGTAAGTGATCTGTCAGAGACTGGATATGGGAGTGTGTGTAGCACAAAGGGACACGGTGCAATCCACCTGACTTCTCGGTTTGCTTTCTGAATGCAAGGGAGCATCTCGGCAGTTTGCAATATTCCAGCTAAATTAGTTTGCTCTTCTCTCTGGGAAGCCAAATCTATAAAGCAGCTACTTTGGCATTTAGAAAATCCATTTACCATGATTGAAACTATCCAGCTGAAACCACTACAGTCAGTCTTTTCATTCCCAAGAGCTCATACATCTTACATATGATGCTTTCAAATAACCTGGAAAGAGAAGCAATCTCCATATCATGCATGTGGCACTAAGACTCTCCTGTGCAGTGTGCCATCGACACACTCTGCCATACACACTCTGCCATCAGTTTTTAGTTATTTTTTATTTTTTAGCAAGTTTCACCTGTTTCTACTATCAGTTTAATGTCATGTGTTTTTACGATTAATCCTACCAAATGAGATACCCGAGAGCCCAGAGCTATATGCACTAAACAGGAAGAATTCCCTCCTCACATGGATGGTTTGATATTCTTTACATTATGATATGTATTTAAATGCAATAAGGGCACCAACTAAAACATAAAACATGTTGATTTCAGTTTCAGTTCGTTCACAGTAAGCTTTGCTTTCTGTAAGCGTCAGCTACATTTGATTGGATCCCTGTGGTTATGAACTCCGTTCTCATTGGGTGATGTTTCAGAAAGTGGTTTTTAAAAACCTTCCTGAATCACACTTTGTTCTTTAACTGCCAGGAGGGAAGGATAACTCACTGTTACGGCTGTGGCCATGAGGACCCTGTGTGGGCTGTTTTCTTTCTGTGTTTCTGTACTGTGCTTAAGACTCTTTCCAGGTCCCTCCCCTAATGAAGAGTAGTGAGCGGCTGATTGGACCATGGAGCAGGTGACTACCTTCAAAAAGCCGCTCTGACAGATCCACAGAGAGGGGGAGAGAGAGTGGAGCGAGCGAGTAGCGAGCGAGTAGCTTGACAGCCGACGTGGCCCTGACCCTGGTTTTCCCAGCCTGTATTTTTATTGTGTATTTGTGTGAGCGTGAATTGTGAAAGCCGCTCCTAGTGCATTAGCTGAGAGCGTAGGCACTCTTGGGCTGAAGCGGAAGGGGTGAGCCGCCTTTTCTTTTGGAACCGTTTTCTCCTGTTTTCCGGGTAGGGAGCGAGGGATAGCTCTGTCATTTGTTTGTTCTGTTT
>NW_024582430.1:2353925-2356117 GCF_018398535.1 Haplochromis burtoni
TGTGTGTGTGTCTGTGTGTGTGTGTCTGTGTGTTTCACTCTAAAGAAATATGCCAGAAATATGTGGTTGGATGATTACTAAGGTCAGTAAACACTGCTGTAGGAGAGAAGACCAAAGCTTTGGCACTGCACTTAAAACTATTGGCAATCCTTGTTAATTGTGCTTTTTGAATAAATTGGCTGTTAGTGAGCAGCGATCACAGCCACGCTCACATTCAGCTGCACAGCACCTGTGTGATTCGCTTTAATACTCTCAGGTTTTCAGGTTTGATCTCATCACACATCACTATAACTTCACACCTGTGTACAAAGAGATGATGTCAGAGCTCAGCCTTAATCAAAATGTGTGGACTATGTTTAAAAATCAGATCATTTAAAGAAGTGCTCGAGAATCCCAACACAGTTGTGTCAGTAGCTTGTTGATGGCTACCAAAAGCTTCTGATCACAGACATTTAACCAAATATTAGTGGAGCTGTATACATATTTTTGACTCATGTGTAGATTAATGAGTAACCAAATGAGCTCAAGCTTCTGCACCCAGCTCTTCTCTTTTACAGACTTCCCCACAAAGTGAAGCAGACGATGAGAAACAGATGAGAAACAACGGGAACTAAAAATGTCAAGATTATGAAACTCGAGCTGAACTTAACCACAACGACAAGCTAGAATGCCAAAAACAAAGCACCTGAGCAGGAAGGCTGCCCTGCGACCAAAGCTCCATCAGAGTAAACAGGAGAGCAGGTGGAGCTGCTGCTGTGACATGATGTTAAGTATTGCGCTTAAATTTCATACAATAAAACACTGAGTGAGTTGGAGCGTGGGTGGGTGGTTTGAATGCAAACATAACAGCACCGCTTTGTCCTGTGATATTTGTGATGATTTAATATTACAGCTTCACATGCAGTCCCCTATCAGCTCTGTGATGTCCATTTTGTGTCCGTGCACTGTTTTGTCCTGTTTTATTATCATGTTACACCAATCAAAAACAAAACCAACAAAATGCACCAGGAGCAACAGACTCATTGCCGTTGCCAGGCAACAGAAACTGCAGGAATCCTCAGGTAAAAAGTTAAATCTCACGACATCCAAAATAAACAAGCAACTGTTAGTTATAGTGGTATGGACAGGCCTGCTGTAAGTTGTTTGACTTCACAGTGACCTCTGTCATTTATTATTTATTAGAGGTGTGGGATGCACAACTCTTGGAGTTGGTTCCTTACTTAATGCAAGCCCTGCAGATGCAAATTAAAGCATGATCCCAAAACCTCACGCCTCATTTCTCATCTCATACATTCTGTTGTGCCGGGGGCAGCTGCTGCCAGTTTACAAGTCTGCACCAGCAGCATTTACTGGTGTAGTCCCACAACAGTTTGTGCAGTTTATCTAAAAATGTACACAGGCACCCATTAACCACCTAAAGAAGGTCCCTGTCGAGATACATGTGCAGGTGAGGTCCGTCTAACCCTTTCATTTACATTTACTGAGTTAATTAATAAATCGCTCCTTTGGAGTATCAATATTTTCCATGTTTCCAATGGGGCTATTTTTGACAGCACGAATCAGGTACTAATGAAATACTCACTGTCTACGAGTACTTAAACATAGGTACAGCAGAAGGAAACAAGGCTGTAGGGAACAAGGAGGAGGAAACGAGAGATAAATTATAAATAACCTCAGGTAAACAAAACAGGGGCCTTAGTTTCAGGTGCACATCACACTCCACACAGTGTATTCTCACAGTAAGTTCTGACTGTGATGCACTGAGGAAATAACAGACTGATCTTAGAATGTGTTTCACATTTCAATGTTTGGATTTTAAGAGAGTTGAGAAAATCAGCAGAAACCTCACTGAGAGCTAATAAACTCCAGTTTTAATATCCGAAATGAATGATCATTAATGTGAGTACCTGACAGGTTAGTTCCCCAAAGACCAGACAGACAAAAAGCTTGATATCAGACAGAGCTGTCAAATCAATCCAGTCTGACTGTGTTAGCCCAAGGCAAACACAGGAACAGAGGATTCAGTCTGTGTGTGTTTAAACCAACCAGTTAGATTTTACTGGTTTAAAAATAACAAAGTAGGTTTTCATGCCTACAGGGAGTGCAGAATTATTAGGCAAGTTGTATTTTTGAGGAATAATTTTATTATTGAACAACAACCATGTTCTCAATGAACCCAAAAAACTCATTAA
>NW_024582430.1:2356254-2358530 GCF_018398535.1 Haplochromis burtoni
TATCAAAGCTGAATGTTTTTGGAAGTAGTTTTTAGTTTGTTTTTAGTTTTAGCTATTTTAGGGGGATATCTGTGTGTGCAGGTGACTATTACTGTGCATAATTATTAGGCAACTTAACAAAAAACAAATATATACCCATTTCAATTATTTATTTTTACCAGTGAAACCAATATAACATCTCCACATTCACAAATATACATTTCTGACATTCAAAAACAAAACAAAAACAAATCAGCGACCAATATAGCCACCTTTCTTTGCAAGGACACTCAAAAGCCTGCCATCCATGGATTCTGTCAGTGTTTTGATCTGTTCACCATCAACATTGCGTGCAGCAGCAACCACAGCCTCCCAGACACTGTTCAGAGAGGTGTACTGTTTTCCCTCCTTGTAAATCTCACATTTGATGATGGACCACAGGTTCTCAATGGGGTTCAGATCAGGTGAACAAGGAGGCCATGTCATTAGTTTTTCTTCTTTTATACCCTTTCTTGCCAGCCACGCTGTGGAGTACTTGGACGCGTGTGATGGAGCATTGTCCTGCATGAAAATCATGTTTTTCTTGAAGGATGCAGACTTCTTCCTGTACCACTGCTTGAAGAAGGTGTCTTCCAGAAACTGGCAGTAGGACTGGGAGTTGAGCTTGACTCCATCCTCAACCCGAAAAGGCCCCACAAGCTCATCTTTGATGATACCAGCCCAAACCAGTACTCCACCTCCACCTTGCTGGCGTCTGAGTCGGACTGGAGCTCTCTGCCCTTTACCAATCCAGCCACGGGCCCATCCATCTGGCCCATCAAGACTCACTCTCATTTCATCAGTCCATAGAACCTTAGAAAAATCAGTCTTGAGATATTTCTTGGCCCAGTCTTGACGTTTCAGCTTGTGTGTCTTGTTCAGTGGTGGTCGTCTTTCAGCCTTTCTTACCTTGGCCATGTCTCTGAGTATTGCACACCTTGTGCTTTTGGGCACTCCAGTGATGTTGCAGCTCTGAAATATGGCCAAACTGGTGGCAAGTGGCATCTTGGCAGCTGCACGCTTGACTTTTCTCAGTTCATGGGCAGTTATTTTGCGCCTTGGTTTTTCCACACGCTTCTTGCGACCCTGTTGACTATTTTGAATGAAACGCTTGATTGTTTCAATGATCACCCCCACATCACCTAATATGCTTAATTGGTAGTAGGCTTTCGAGCCTATACAGCTTGGAGTAAGACAACATGCATGAAGAGGATGATGTGGACAAAATACTCAAAATTTGCCTAATAATTCTGCACTCCCTGTATACAGAACCAAGTCTTTCTAACAAAAATATTAATATTACTCTTGGCCTGCATCAAACTTGCTGTGATGGTCCCTCAGTTTTCTCCATGCTGGTTTACCACACTCTTTCTTTCTCACGCCGCCTTAAGCACCCTCTCTCCCCTGTGTGTGTGTGTTTGTGTTTGCTTCAGTGCAGGGGGGGGGACTCGTCCTGTGCTCCCACCATTGGTTTCTGCCAGGGCTGGACTGGAACAAAAATCGGCCCGGGCATTTTGACTAGAGACTGGCCCACCAGGTATTACAGGAAAAGCCATAAAGAGAGAATGAGAGGAGAAGAGGCAGCTGTGCAGCATAAAGATGCAGAATAAATCCAGTTTTGTGTCTTTTTCCATTAAGTCCGGGACAAACTGTGTTCCTTCTCACCTCAATACGAATATTTTCCCTGAATTCAGTTTTTACGGGACGGTTGGCAACTCTACTAACTAACCTTATGAATAAAATAAAGTTCAATATCAGTAACATCATAGCACCCACCTAGCTGCGTAGAAACTCCGTCATGCTAGCTAGTACGCAGTACGAGTTATTGTAAGTGACTGTAAAAAGTTAGCACAACGAAAATAAACTCCACCTAAACTTGGTTTATATCTGACCCAGATAGACTGCAGGTCATAACTTCTTACCTGAAGTTCAGTTCACCTGACACTCGGACCGGCTGCTCCTCCTGCCTCCCCTTTCCCTCATCCACCTGCTGGCCTCTGAGGAAAACCTGCCCCTGTGGAGAGAGCCTTTCATGCAGAGCAGTGGACAAAGAGAGGCTCTGTGGAGAACCTGGGACCTCTGGACAAACTGCGACCTTTGGACAAACTGGGGCCTTTGGACAAACTGGGATCTTTGAATGAACTGGGACCTTTAAACAAACTAGGACCTTTGGACGAACTGGGACCTTTGAGCAAACTGGGACCTTTGGACAAACTGGGACCTTTGGACAAACTGTGGCCTTTGGACAAACTGGGACC
>NW_024582430.1:2359693-2361436 GCF_018398535.1 Haplochromis burtoni
GGGACATTTGGACAAACTGGGACCTTTGAGCAAACTGGGACATTTGATCAAACTGGGACCTTTGGATGAACTGCGACCTTTGAGCAAACTGGGACATTTGGACAAACTGGGACCTTTGATCAAACTGGGACCTTTGGACAAACTGGGACATTTGGACAAACTGCGACCTTTGATCGAACTGGGACATTTGGACAAACTGGGAACTTTGATCGAACTGGGACCTTTAAACAAACTGGGACCTTTGGACAAACTGGGACCTTTGAGCAAACTGGGACCTTTGGACAAACTGAGACCTTTGATCAAACTGGGACCTTTGGACAAACTGGGACTTCTGGACAAACTGCGACCTTTGATCGAACTGGGACATTTGGATAAACTGGGACATTTGGACAAACTGCGACCTCTGGACAAACTGCAACCTTTGATCGAACTGGGACATTTGAACCAACTGGGACCTTTGAGCAAACGGCAACCTTTGATCGAACTGGGACATTTGGACAAACTGCGACCTCTGGACAAACGGGGACCTTTGATCGAACTGGGACCTTTGGACAAACTGCGACCTCTGGACAAACTGCGACCTTTGATCGAACTGGGACATTTGGAGAAACTGGGACATTTGGACAAACTCCAACCTTTGATCGAACTGGGACATTTGGACAAACTGGGACCTTTGAGCAAACTGGGACCTTCACTGATGCTGATCTTGTGTTTGAAATGTTGTTTTGCCTTCATGTTGTAAATAAAGTAGAACATGAATGCTTATTTCACGCACACACACTTAAATATACTAAGTTCTTTGGTTTTGAAAGCATTCACATCACAGTCTTCAGACATCAGGACAATTAACAATTTTCCACACATATCACCATTCTTTCAGCTCAGTTTTGTAGCATCATTCACGCAATACTTTCATCAACATTTTACACTCCTCCCTAAACTTCCTTAAAAAAATAAAATAAAATAAATCGTCTCTCATACACGCACCATGCCCTTTTTTTTCTCAACACAATGTGCACCCTTAATCATTCATCCAAATAACAATTTCACACTTCATTTATACATTCACACATTTATATATCACAAAAGACTGCCAGTAACTGCCAAGATAAATTATTTACATTACCATATTACCTCTTCAAAACCGATATTATTCACCATTTCCATATCACAGTTTCCAAACCTCAGTACCGGTACACCTAAAGTTTTCCTTGATTAATTTAACAGCCTCTAAGCCCAGGTCCAACCTTGCCGATCAAATTTAAAAAAAAAAAAAATCAAATTTCTAGGCCCTATGTTAATTTAAAAGTGGTCCCCGTGAGTTGACCGGAAACCCCACTCGTGGGCGCTTTCGAATCCCGTCTGCGCCATTAAGCATTACTTAAGGTTTACCTGAAAATCAAGTTCAAACGGGACCACCCGGGTCCAACCTTGTCAGTCAAACGGTGCAAGAAAAGTGGTGCTTGACCACTGATTATTAACGACTGTCCCTATCTGTTGTGGGTATCACCCGGATGAGCCTGTCGTCACAGGAAATTGCAGCGCAAGACGGAGCCATCACACTCAGAACATTTTGCACCCCTAGAAGTCCAACTTCTGTCATAAAATTTATTTAAATACATTTAAAAGCACCACTGTGGGGATTCAACTGCTGAATTATCTGGTGCCCGAGTCCAACTCTACCACTTATCAATACAGGAATATATCCCTTAACCCTTTAAGACCTACCATAGAACCAAGTCC
>NW_024582430.1:2363255-2368451 GCF_018398535.1 Haplochromis burtoni
AGTAACGCGTTACTGTAATTAAATTACTTTTCCACTGAAAAAGTAGAGTAACTGATTACTGTTCATTTTTAGGTATTTTAATTACAGTTACTTACAATGTGCTTGCGTTACATTGTAAAATAATTAAACTCGCTGAATATCATTATTTAATTTCAATAATTTGTCTTCTAAACGTAGAAGTAAACTCTGCTTCTTTAACATCGTTGTAGTGCAGCTGTACGTCATTTTGCGCCAGTTTGCTGCACAGTCGTATTCTAAAGCGGAAGCTGTCGGACTCGGCTGAAGCGAGTGGCTGTTTTTTGACATGGACATATTCCCGTCTCTTCACTTTTCTGAAACAAGCAGACAAGAACATTACAGTAATATGTAAAAACTATCGGCTGCTGTTAATAGCAGGAGTAATCTACTGAAGCGCCTGACACAGAGCATAGACGAACACTTCTGAGTGATCCTTGTTCATCATCCATGGATAACACCGCGGCAACTCCTGCTAAGCAGCAAAACGTGATTTTACTTCAGCAGCACAGAAAGTGTCTGCAGGTGAGCTTAAAAAATGATTGCAGGCTACACTGTGTTAGAGATGCTACCGCTGCGTACTGTAGAGTCTCCGTCTTTAAAAATGTATTTATTATTTAAAGAGTTTAATTTCTATTGTTTGTCCACTCAAGGTTTAGAGGGATTTTAAGAAGCATTTAGTTAAATCACTTATTTAGTAATTAAGTTACTTTTCAGACACAGACATTGACTAAGTAATTAGTAATTAATTACTTTTTTAAAGTTACTTACCCAACACTGGTGATCGGACCACCATTGGTAGTTTGTCTTTGTCAGTATAACCCTGTCACCATCAGAGGAGCTGATGTGGAGATCGTCCAGGACTGCCAGTGCCTGGGGGTACACTTGGACTGTAAACTGGACTGGACCAAGAACACCAATGCTGCCTTCAAAAAAGAGCAGAGTCGGCTTTTCCTACTGAGGCGACTCAGGTCCTTCAATGTTGGTGGGAAAATGCTGACCATGTTCTATCACTCGGTGGTGGAGAGCGTCGTGTTCTTTGCAGCAGTGTGCTGGGGCAGTGGGGTGAAGACAGCCGATGCCAACAGGCTGAACAAACCGATTAAACAGGCTGGTTCTGTCCTGGGTGTCAGACTGGAGAACCTAGAGGAGGTGTCTGAGAGGAGAATGCTAAAAATGCCTCTTTGTATCATGGACAACCCCTCCCACCCCATGCACGCCCCCATGGTGGACCATCGGAGCACACGCAGCAGAAGACTCATTGCCCCGAAACGCAGAACTGACCGCCACAGGAAATCCTTTGTGCCGGTATCACTCTTCCTCACTCTGTAGGTGATTTTCCTGAGATTATCACCAATGTTACTCTGTTCCCTCTCAGACCGTGCAATATTACCCAACAGTACCTCATTGAATATTTGTTTCATCCCCCCATCATACGCTGCTACTCCCTTTATTCTATTGCACAATACTATGTCACTTTCTAGAATCGCCTGCACTGATAGTTCAGTTATTTATTCACCAGGATATAGTTATGTATATTACTTCGTTAGAGTTATTTGATACTATGCCTTGCACTATCCTACTGTATATTTCTGTACACTACTATTCTTATTGTATATATTGTATATCTTATTCATCTGTTCCTCTGACTCTCCTGCTGCTTTGAGTATGTATATGACAAAAGAATTTCCCTCGGGATAAATAAAGTTATTCTTATTCTTAAAAGCACTAAATGGATCTGCTGATATTCCGAATAATGGAAAACACCCATGATCATCTTATGATTCATTCTAGTTTTCATGTAGTAAACATGTACAACAAGAACGGTTCAAAGAAACCCTTCAAAGCCCACAGTTACCACAGTTCATGGTGTGTGTGTGGAAACTTCTGACCACAACTCTGACTCTGTTTTATTTTAAGCCAGTGGCTGTTTGTGGTTTGAGGATTATCTTGAGAAACAGGTTGCTGTCAAGTGCTTCAAATATTATTTTTCAGTAATGACAACAAAAGAAAAATCATCTCAGCTGCTGGCCTTATCTACAAGGTTAGTACCATCAGGTATTACTGGGGGTGCGTGCTGTTTTTGATGCATCTCTTTCACGGGGAATGAGAGTAAACAGCTGCCACATCCAGATTAACACTCATGACTCCTTTGCCACTAAATTGGATTAGTAATTGCAACTTTCACTCTACCAGAGAAAGTACATGATTGCATTACTACGACACTACTAATAACCTCTCAGAGTGGCCTCAGTGGATTATGTGGTAAATATGGCAGATGAAACGGAAGCTGACAGCCTTTCCTTTCTTCAACTGCCTGATCGCTTTTTTTATCCTGGAGTTTAGTGCAGTTTGACTCATCATGTCCTTCATGGTCTTCTGATGTTATTATCCTTGAGTTTTTTCTTTCCATGACTCTCTTACATCACAAACGAGGTTAACAGCAGAGATCTCTGAACTCCAGCAACACAGTTAAAGAGTTTGTCAAGTCAAGTCAAGTTGGCTTTATTGTCACTTCAAGTCATCGTAGCACGCCACGTCGTTCTGCTTGTTGAACTGAGCGTAGAAGTTGTTCAGCGCATCTGGGAGGGAGCCGTCACTGTCACAGGCAGGTGACAGTGTTCGTGTTCGTGTTCGTCCACTGTTTGTGTTTCTTCGACTCTTTCATGTAGGCTGACAGCATTGTGCATCTGTCTCTGCGGACATCTTCACCTTCATGCACACATTACTGGCTGATTGTCATATTTTATATCTTTGGGGATTCTAACTGTGATGGCATCAGCCACACAGGGGTAAATTAGTCCATTTTTCACTTTATTAGTTTGCTTTGCAGTTTTCTTCATTAATCATTTGGTTAAACCTAACACTGGTATTATGAGGCGCGCACATAGTAACATTGTGTGGTTTTTCTAAAATGTTTTGTTATATTAATTATGTTTCTCTTTCTTTGAGTTACCTGGGTTTGGGCGGTGGCTGTTTCCTGTCTGGGCAAAAGGCGTGGCTGAGGACTCTGGGGACAAAATGCCTGCTCAGCAGGACCAACCATGGGCTTACCAGGAGCAGGGGTGTTTTAGGTTTAGT
Organism: Haplochromis burtoni; assembly: GCF_018398535.1. Taxonomy (NCBI): domain Eukaryota; kingdom Metazoa; phylum Chordata; class Actinopteri; order Cichliformes; family Cichlidae; genus Haplochromis; species Haplochromis burtoni. Next base: position 2,366,352 of record NW_024582430.1, read on the forward strand.
TAGGTTATTCTGTGCTTAGTTAATATTAGTGTGTGTTTTTGTTTTCCCCCCTATTGTGTTCAAATGGTTTGGCCAAATCATTATAAAAGCTACCCTCATGTGTCTTTGTAATTAGGTCAGTTTGTGAGTTAAGTTGTGTCTCACTTTGTTGTTTAAGTTTCTGGAAATTACTTTTTGTAGAGTTATATTTAGTTGACCTGTTTTATGGGCCTGCTAAGTATGGTTTTGAATTTTGTTAATTTTGGACTTTTTGAGGGTTAAAATAAAGAAAACCCTTTTTGAAGATATTTTTTGCTTGTGTCCTCTTTGCTTTGGCTGCTTGGTCCCTCACACTAACCAATGGCAAGGTCTTTGCCATTAGCACCATGAAACATGCCGGAGGATTCCTGAAAGGACCAGTGTGTAATACCGCACTGTGAAAACTGTATTATTGATGAATTGTGACCAATCAAAAGTGAAATAACTATTCTTCCAAAAAAGTTATGGAGATTAATATTAGTGCTGCAGATGCTTAAGGTTCAGCTAAGCTCATATATTTTAGACTCTCCAGTGATGCATCATATTCTATAAAATAATGTAATATGGCAGTCGTGTAAACAGAATATAAATACTGTGATCTGCCAACAAACTAAAGCAATTCACACATGTGATGTTTAAAAGTCTCCATGTTTAAGTTTAAAGCACAAATGTGCAGCCATGACCTCAGAAATACACAGCAGCACACAGCAATAATTACCCAGTGTGCTTTTTTAAGTCCTCTGTGTGCGACGTCTCAACAACAACTGTTACTGCAGCATTAATCTGTTGTCTCACTTGCCACATTGTTGCATTTGACATTATATATTTACGTCCTTTACAGGTTTATACAACCATCATCATCATCTGACAGCATGTCTGACTGGAGTAAACACACTCATTTTCATGCAGGAGAAGAGTCATGTGACCTTGAAGTAAAGTCCTTTGTACTCTTTGTGTTGTTATCATCTTTTTTGTGCCAAATCTTGTCAATAATTCAAATTTATTTATTTGTCACGTACACAGTCATACACAGTACGATATGCAGTGAAATGCTTGGACAACTGCTCGTGACCTAAAGAAAACAAAAAAGGAAAAGGCTATGAATAAGATAGGAAATAAATATGAAAAATTAAAAAGGGTAAATTTAACTAGGAAGGAATAAAATATAAATTAAGGTTAAAAATGAAATAACTGTACAACACAAATTAGAATGAAGGGTAAATTTAACTGGGAAAGAATAAGATAAAATATATAAATTAAAGTTGAAAATAAAATAACTGTACAACAAAATACACAATATAGAACTATATAAGAATGTATGAAGAAATATAAATAAATATATACACAATAACAGCAGCTGTACAAGTATTAACTGGAAATGAAGAATATAATGTCCAGTGTTGTGCAATCCACATTATGTCTTGTGCAGTGCAAATATGCTTAAAGTGATTTAAGTGATGAAGTGAAAACAATGTCCAGAATGTCCAGTGTGTGTAAGAACTATGTGTGGGTCAGTACTGTGTGGTGGTGTGATTGAGAGACCGTATCGCCTGCGGGAAGAAGCTCCTCCTCAGTCTCTCTGTGTTGGTCTTCAGGGAGCGGAATCGCTTTCCTGACCTCAACAGAGAGAACAGTCTGTTGTTGGGATGGCTGAGGTCCTTCACGATCTTCCTGGCCTTGGTCCAGCACCGCCTGCTGTAGATTGAGTGCAGGTCAGGGAGCTCGGAGCGGATGGTGCGCTCAGCTGACGCACAACCCTCTGTAGAGCTCGTCTGTCCTGCATGGTGCTGTTCCCGAACCAGGTTAAGATGTTTCCCGTCAGGATGCTCTCTATGGTGCACGAGTAAAAGTTCCTGAGCACCTTGGAGGGCAGTTGGAAGTCTCTCAAGCGTCTGAGGTGGTAGAGACGCTGACGGGCCTTTTTCACCACGGTGTTGATGTGACAGGACCATGACAGGTCCTGCGTGATGTGAACTCCGAGGTATTTGAAGCTGTCCACTCTCTCCACTGGGCACTCGTTGATGACGGGGGTCTGGTAGTTCCTCTCAATAGGTGAAAGGTCAGGCAAGCCAGTTCAGCAAC
>NW_024582430.1:2374474-2399897 GCF_018398535.1 Haplochromis burtoni
CAGACTCTCCTGTTACGAAGCTATACGGTTATAATTTCACGGTCTCGCTGAAATATGCAACATCTCGTGTTAACAAAAATATTTACTTTGATGGGAGCATGTTGCTCTTAAACCACGCTGATGGTTACTTTCAGCCTCTCTCCTTTTCACAAAGTGTGGCTCCATGTGTTTGCAGAGTTTTTCCAACAGGTGCTCTTTGTGATGCAACCCCACAGGAATTTGTGTCTCCTCCCAGGATCTTTCACTTGTTAGGCAAACATGTAAATCACTAACCTAACGAGCCACATGGCTGTACTCCACTTTAGTCTGAGGGATGTAGAGTCCATGTTTTCTAAGAGAAGTTTAGATTCATCCAACCACAGATTTGTTTTACATTTCCATGTCATGGCTATTTGTGATGCAACTAAGAGCCTGAAGATCCTGAGCATCCAAGAGCTTTGATCTTGTCCCTAGTGGCAGAAATCTTTCCAGATTCATGGAACATTTTGACATGTACAGGAGATAAAGAGGTAGTCTGTGAGGAACATCATTCTGAAATTGTTCCACAATTTGTAAATGTGGTTCTCTGGGGATTGTTGAACTTTTCCGTACTCCCGAGTCTTTTCATTCCCAGTTATGTTACTGGCATGTATCCCAGTAGCCAATATAACTGCAACATGTTTGTCTGCTTGTTTCAGGCAGTTCTGAAGCTACATGGGCTCCAACCTGCTACTAACAAGGTGTACCTAATAAAGTGGGCAGTCAATATATATACTGTAGATAGTTAAAAGCGAAGTTGTTCAGCAAACAAGAGAATACCAATTAGCCATGTGTGCAAGTATTTATTATTCAATGTTGTTTTTGTAGGTTTGCACTTTGTGAACTTGTAATTAAGTCTGTGTGCACCGAGTGCATATAAATGTCTGCTCTTTAAAGAAAGAGTTTAGATGAAGTATAGTGAAAAGGGTTTTCGCCTCTGCTGTAGGAAGTTCATGTACCTGTGCATAAGGACATCAGCAACAGTCTAAAGGTAAAGGTTGTTTTTTTCCAACAGTGTTAAACAGTGAGAGCTTGATCCCACAGAACAATGAAAGCTCCTTCAGCTAATTAACCAGTGATATGTGAAAACATCCCTGTAACTTCTGTCTGGTATTGGGCTTTCAGCTTGACTCATACCAGTTCAAACATTAAAAAATCATTTAAAGCAGCGTTGAGAGAAAATGTAACAAGAAACTGTCCAAAGTGGACAAGAAACAGGGTAACTATGTGCGAATGCTGTTTGTTGATTACAGTTCAGCGTTTAACACAATAGTGCCCTGCAGACTGTTCACAAAGCTGAGGGATCTGGGACTTAACAGCCGTCTGTGTGCATGGGTGTTGGACTTCCTCACTGGCAGAACTCAGGTGGTGAGGGTGGGCAGGTGCTTCTCCAACAGCATCACCATCAACACAGGAGCACCTCAGGGATGTGTCCTCTCGCCACTGCTCTACTCCCTCTACACTTCAGACTGTGTGGCCACCCATGGCTCCAACACCATTGTGAAGTTTGCTGACGACACAGTGGTGTTGGGTGCCATCTCCAACAACGATGAGGCGGCCTACATGGATGAAGTGAAGAATCTGGCATCGTGGTGCCAGGACAACCACCTCCAGCTGAACGTCAGCAAGACCAAGGAGCTGGTGGTGGACTTCAGAAGGGGTCAGCACAGAGACTACAAGCCCATTATCATCAGTGGAGCTCCAGTGTAGAGGGTGCAGTCCTTCAAGTATCTTGGTGTCCACATCTCCTCAGACCTGACATGGGCTGCCCACATTCAGGTCCAGACCAAAAAGGCTAGGCAGCGCCTGTATCACCTACGACAACTGAGGAAGTTCAGGGTCTCTCCAAAGATCCTCAGGATTTTCTATATAGGCGCTGTGGAGAGCATCCTCACACAGAACATGACATCGTGGTTCGGGAACAGCTGTGTGAAGGACCAAAAAGCTCTCCAGAGAGTGATCCGTACAGCAGAACGCTGCTGCAGGATTGCTCTCCCCCCGCTTCAGGACACCTACACCAGGAGATGCCGGACTAGAGCAGCGCAGATACTGAAGGACCCGTCCCATCCTGGCAACAAACTGTTCCAACTTCTGCAATCTGGTAGAAGGTTCCACATCTTCCAGGCAAGGACAGAGAGACTCAAGAGGAGCTTCTATCTCCAAGCCATCCGTGCCCTAAACACACACACCCGCCCTCTCACATCATCTATAATTGACTGAGACAGGACTCTTCCAGACACTCTAAACCAAGGCACAATGTACATTTCAATTCCTTTAATTTTAAATATGTTTATATTGTCTATCCTGTAAAATAGTCAGATGTCTAGTCATATTAATGTACAGAATTCACCTGCTTGCTGCTACTACTGCACATTCACCCAGTGTATATACTATATGTATGTGTATATATATATATATATATATATAAAATGTTCTTCCTCTACACCCCCCCAATTTTTGAACATGTCGAGGAGCGTGTCAGGCTACATTTCACTGGGTGTTATACTTGTATAACTATGCATGTGACAAATAAAGAACCTTGAACCTTGAACCTTGAAAGACAGACAGTGGGAGGGGCTAATTGGTGAAATGGCAGTGCGGTTGGCTGGCTCTCACTGCGACCTGTCCCAAGTGTATCCTGCCTCTTGCTCCATGGTAGCTGGAATAGGCTCCAGCCACCCGGCAATCAGCAAATGAAGAATGAAGAAAATGGATGGATGGATTCTGCACATAGGCAGCTAGAAATACAACCTTTAAACACGTGTGGACACCCAAACCATGATCTTTTTTAAAAACATAACCTGCAGTTTTACCCCTAAATGCCTTAAGTTTCCACCGTGCACAGAGATTACAATACACATTCAGCCAGGCAGTATGACAGGTTTCCCATGTGTTCACACAATGGTGGTGGACACGATGATTACCATTATAACCCAATAACGATAACGATTCATGTTTTTAAGCCTTCAACATGCCACCATGCTGCTTTCTTGGAGCCCAAAGTTACTGTGTTTGAACAAGGAGCTAGAAGCTACCACTACCAAGCCTGGTTAGCAAACTGCTTGAGTAAACTACACTGTGTGTGTGTGTGTGTGTGTGTGTGTGTGTGTGTGTGTGTGTGTGTGTGTGTGTGTGTGTGTACATTTTTTCTCATTTGTGTCTAAAGACTTTTCTTCTCATGATGTCTCATGGAGCTTTTTTTCTGATAATTGTGACTAAATATAGTCCCAGCGCCTGTGAAAGACAGTAAGTAAGGCTTTATGGAGCTGAAGACAGACAGATGGAGAAACTGCACATGGTTTCCTGGCAAAACCTGTTCCAATAATGGCAGAAAGCCACACACACAGACTGGGAATTACTTCTCAGGATGAATTTCTGGTCTCCTGGTGTGAAGTTCTGCCTCATCTACTCTGTGATGAATCCATCACCGATTTCCAGGCTTACTGCTGTCTTCCAAATTCATAGAAAGACAACATTAGCATACATGTGCAGGAACTTTAAATTGACACAACAGTGCTCTTTGCACACCAGGAAAAAGCTCTCTCCAGTGTGATATGATACCAAACCTCCATCCCACATTAGACACACCATGGACAATGTGATATTTCTGTTCTGTAAATGAGCTGTTAATAATTCGCTTGCATGCTTTTTCTTTTTCTGAATCCAGCTTGATAACGATGCATCCATCAGCTCTATCAGCTGCCAGAATGCGGACGCATTAGTAACACTACTGCTGATTTTTTTTTCCATTTGGGATTTGTGATGAGGCCTCCCACTGCTTCTCTTTAAAGCAGCATTTCCCAGCCATGAAGTCACTCTCAGTTGGAAAAGCCTTTTCCAAATCCACAGTGGAGCTCAGTAAAGATTTAATAAGAATGCTTATTTTATGTCCTTTATCATCCGTTTTCAGGCTGCTGATGGCCAGCCACTGAAGATTGTTTACTATTTGAGGGTGTGAAGCATGTTATCTGGCAGCCTAATGGAGCATTTGCAGAATTCATGCAATTATTCGGTGTCCCTGTGCACTCGCTGTTATCTCGAGGCGAGATGCTTTAAAAGTTGTGTGAGGAGCCAGCACAGCTCCCTGAGCCGCAGATGCTCAGATCAGGTTGCTATAATGGGGAAGCTAAAGACAGCATTCCTTTGTTATCAGTGAGCGTGAGGACATTGTCTTCTGAGAGGATGTGGCTGCTGTTATCTTTGTCACTTGACACACAGGAACCAGCTGTGATACATCACCCCGCTTTATCATCATGCTTTTCAAACATAGTGGCCAAATCTGGCCACATTGCAGCTGCGAACAACATGATACTGTTTTTGCAACAGCACACAATCAGATAGCAGCAGCTGACAGCTAGTGATTCATGGCAAAAACCTGCACGCTTATTATCTTTGACAAAGATCATCGAAAACATAAAATATGTCTCGGTTTACATGATTTCAATCACCTGATCATGTTGGAACCATTTATCAGACAACAGGACACATTTTGTGCATTACTAACAGCAGAATAGTGCGTTTGTGTTGTGGAACAGTGGCTGCAGAGACAATGCGTCCCTGAAATCACAGGTTGCATTGAACAATTTCTCTTCAATTTCTCTTCAACGACGTAATCTGATAACAACCGATCTCTTTACCCGTCGGCTTCCCGTGGCTGTCATGCGACCGGCTATTGCAGTTAATGATACAACGGCTTCTTGACATTTTTGTGTTTCTTTTTATCGCTGTGTGACTGATTTCAATTGAAAGCCTGCGTGCGCTAGTACCTCTTGCCACGAGTTCCCAGAATCCTTTGCGGTTTACCCCTGAATGACGTCACATTTTCAATCTCTATATAATATGCATGTTAAATTTTATATTTGGGGTGAAACATCAAGTCTTTTCAAGTAAACCGGTTCAAGTCCAATTCAAGTCCCAGTTCATTGGTGTAAAAGTCTAAGTCAAGTCACAAGTCTTAGAACATTTTTTCAAGTCAAGTCTAAAGTCATAAAATTAATGACTCGAGTCTGACTCGAGTCCAAGTCATGTGACTCGAGTCCACACCTCTGCTACTACAAACTGAAAGAGGGCAAACAAAACTCTAAAATGCATAAATTCGTTTGGGACTGTTTTCTGTCAGAAGCTGAAAACTAGCCTTTGGTTACACACTTTTCATACAGGTAAACACACAATGTTGTTATACACACTCAGCATCAAACACACACAGTTCTGGCTTAGTGTAATAGTTTGGGCATAAGACACCTTGCTGGCTCATATGTAAGCAGTGGCATTAACTATATACTCAGTGATGAACTTGAGTTTTGATGTGTGCTCCTGCTCTGCTGGGCTCAGTGGGAAACCGCTGCCTCTCCAGGTGAGGCCCAGGTAAACGTGTCTGGTTATGTGACTCAGAATCTTGGAGCCTGCTGCGCTCTGGTGCAGATTCACACGCACCGAAGCTGCGGGGAGCCCAGACTGGCTAAAATTCTTCAAAAGAGAAAAATTCTGTGTGGAACAGTGGGAAGAAGAATGAGAGCACCTGGTGGAGCGGCTTTAAATGTATCCAGTTCCACTTTGAAGCCAAGACAAACTTATTTTAAAACACTGGAGATTTTCAAAATACTACACGACCCACTGTAGCCATGTGCTCTGATGTAAATCATTATGCACAGTGATTGAACCTGTCAGTGGTTTAACCAAAACTAAACAGCTTAGGCTGAATATTTGTAACTTCTCAAATATTATGAACTTACTGTGTCAAAAAAATCGAAGTTGGTAGTTCTGCTAACGCTGCTGTGAAAGGATGAGTCACAAGAATTTAATGAAAAATAGCAAAATAAATAAAATGATCTTTACTTTCTTTTTTTCTCGATGGATTTAATAAAACCTATAAGTTATCTAATCTAAGACCAATGTCACTATGGCTGACCTACATTTTAAAACAAGCATTCTTACCTGTAGACAATATTCAAAAAAGTCAGATTTTTTTACATGGAGCCCTCCATGATAACAGTCAACTGAACGCTCTTTATATTTTTTCACAAAGACTCTGGAGTACCAGACAAAACCAGAACCAGACATGATCAGAAAATCCCCTCTGAGCAAGAGAAACCAAGAGGAAGCCAGCAGAACCAGGAAGCTGTCCTCCAGGTCCCAAAACATGAACGTTAGCTTAACGAGTCTTTCCACGTCTGGCTGTGTTTCTTTAATTAAAATGAAATGTGTGATTAAGTGTCTGTTCCTTATGTGCACCACCTGGATCCAATAGAGCTGTACAGACAGATGTTCACACCAGATTATACAGTGTAAATATAAAGTGTAATACGGTGATGTACATAAACATGAGTGACTCATAGACTAAGATGCATTAAATATTACAGCGAGCAAAACTGTTTCTCTGGTTCATAAAACACGATAAACACACAACAATATAAGAAGAATAATAACATTGTATCACTAAGTAAAAAACCATCTTCCCAGAGTCATGATGCCTTTTGTTCATGTGTTTCTGAAAAGGCATCATTTTAATAGTTTGGCTTAAACACTGTTAACATGAATACAGTTTGGAGATAGCTTTGGGGTTTGTGATGAGGCGATGCAGGACCTCTTTGTGTTACTCTGATGTTTTTGTGGCTTATACGGTGTACAGAATTTATGTATTACTGTAAGTCACTATTTACTAACAATACAATAACAAGGCAAGTACTAAAAACACTGAGCTGGCCTAACCAGTATGAGCTGTCGTTGCTCATACTGGGAGTAATCCGTTTGTCCAGAAAATATGATGAAGCTCAAATAGAGCACCAAGCTGCAGTGACTCAATCAGACTCAGTCACACCAGCAACAAACTGTAGAATTACATGCAAGTCTAAGCACACAAGACAGCAGACTGACTGAGGAGCTGACTCCATTCATTCATACATTTTCTTCCACTTATTCAATTCAAGGTTGCTCTGATGTTCAAAGAGCAGAGAAGAGGGAGGAGGAACAACAAGAGCAGACAGCAAAGTGGAAAATAAATTCACAATTAATAACCCAACAGGCTCCAGCATCAGCAAAGTAACAACAAAGCCCAAGTGCACCTGTTTGACTGAATTAGTATGATTTACTCACAACCATCTCGCAGATGTAACATTATGTACAGTAACTTGCATTTCGAACTGCATTTCATTGCCTTGTACCTGTGACATGTGCAATGACAATAAAGTTGAATTCTATTCTATTCTAATTCCATTCTAACTTGCAATACCATTGGTATTTATTTAGCTCAAGGAAAGCCTACCATTGATTAATATTTCAATCTTAAATACGGTCAATCAACCTCTATCAACCCATTAAAACCAATGGTTTTAGGTCAAACTACCATAACTCGTGGACCATTGGCACGATCGAAAAATTCCAGTGGTTCCTGGAAGCATTAGGTCTGTGCTTTTTCAGTGGTAAGCAAAACAAAACAATAAAAAACACTGTAAAAATGATCCAAATGCCCAATAAAATGTCTGTTTTCTTCTCTCAGCCAATCGCAGTCTTCACGGTGCTGCTGCCTGGAGTTACTATAAGGACCCTATTATCACTGAAAAGAAAAAATTCTTTCAATTCATCAAATGATTCAGGACTTACGGGAGTTACAGATGTTGAATAAACATTGCAAAACATCTGCCAGCAACAGGTCAGGCTTTAGGTTGATCAGCTATGTACCACAGGTGGCAGTAACTAACAGTGTTGGTCAAGTTACTTGAAAAAAGTAATCAGTAATTAATTACTGATTACTTCCCCAAAAAGGTAATCCCGTTACTTTAAGTAAGTAAGTAATTAATTAATTACTTAGTTACTTTTTAAAACACGATTTACAACCTGAATAGGTAATAAAGCGATAGATCTTTCAGCCTAATTCTACTTTTTCTGCATAATCCATCATACAAAATGTAATCAAATGGAAAAGTCTCTTTTTAAAACTTGTTTTATCAGTTTTAATCTTTTAACTTTATGCATCAAGCACAAATTTAATTATATGCAACATTCTCTGACTGGAAGAAATTAGTTTAACATTTAAACCTATTTTCTGCACATTCCAGCACATAAAATAAAATATATATATTTTTTGTGTTTACACTCAGTCTTTCAGATGCAAGTAAAACACAGCAGAAAATAAATAAAGTCACAGACTCAGCGGTCCTGTTGCTCTGTTTTCACCTGTAAAGCAGGAGTGGGGTAGGCGGAGGTTTACCCTGGTGCAGGTGTGGTCAGTGGAAGAATCCGCGAGTTTCTCTGTGAGTTTCCCATTATCATCACATAAGAGGTTTTGAATAATCAGGGTTCATCTAATCTTAATGACCTTATAGTTTCGTATCACTCCATTAGAGGACTTCAGAATGCAGGCTTACTTTGGTTCCTAGGTTATTTAAAATGGAATGGGAGGTAGAGGTAGAGACCCAAACCAACCTCTCATTAGTCACCTCCTTCAGGTCTTCTGGGGGGGACACCAAACCATTCCCAATCCAAGCAAGAGATGTAATCTCTCCACTCTATCATGGGTCTACCCTGGGCCCTCCTCCTGTAAGCAGATGCCCAAAACACCTCACCTGGGAGGCCCCTCAGAGATATTCTCATCACATGTTTGAACCACTTTAACTGGCTGCTTTTGATGTAGATATAGTGGCTCTACACCAAACTCCTCCCAAATGGCAAAGCTCTTCACCCTATCTCTGAGCACAGCCACCCTTTGGAGGAAGTCCATTTCTGCTGCTTGTATTTCAGACATAAAAGAACTACTTCAGATCTATAATAACTGTCCGTGTATCTATAGATTACAATACAATCGACTATAGAGTTTCCTATCGACCAATATAGTCTATTGGTTGAAATGTCCATAGATACACAAAGAGCTCTGAATAGCTGGGTAGTTGCTCAAGAGACTTCATGAGCAACTAAGAAAAGCTAATCAAATGATAAAGGAGAATGTCCAGAAAGTCTCCACTTGGATGAAGGACAGTTACAGTTATGATGTTACAGCTAGAATTACCCCATTGCTCAGTGGAGAAAGGATTTTAGTCAGCAGATTTTCAGCACACTGAGAAGAAGACATATAGATTATAGTTAGTTAGCCAGACCCCACAAATCCAGAAGATAAAGATAGTCCTATACAAGTAGTTCAGTGCAATCGGTTATGCTTATGTCTTTTTTTTTAATTCTCTGATAAATTGTCAACCAGAAGCAGTGTGCAAGTGCAATGAGTGATCTCGCTACTTTTACTCTACTTTTGTTTTCTGTTTCAGTAGCTGCAGTCATTTATTTATGTGTGCCTCATAGACCTCACTCATGATCAGTGGATACACCAATCAGAATCAGAATCTGGAGGTGCTAATTTGAACTGGAAACCTCAACTGTTTGGTACGGAGGACCACAAGAGCCACACACATTGAAATAAAGCATTCAGTGCTTAAATAATGAATTGTAGAATAAATTCTGCATTTGTAAATTCATTTTTGAATTCCAATTTAATAAAGTGATTTTAAAAAACCTTTTTCGAATTCCACTTTAATAAAGTGATTTTCAAAAAGTTTTATAAAATGAAATGGTGATTCTACTTCTCATGTCAAAATCCACTTCCCTTTCCTGTTTGCTCAGGGATTAACATTTGGATTAGCAGTTGGATTAACACCTTCATTTTAAAAATCCTGCTGCTATTGAAATTAGCCACACCGTGGGATGATGATGAGTTGTTTTATCTCTAAGTATCACAAAGTAATGTGGTAACATCTGGACTGACGAGTTTACTGTCAGCATTTTAATCGCTAGTTTAAAGGCTGTAGGCTGCAGCCGTTGCTCTAACACTGTATAAATGTAACAGGCCTCAGTGCTGGTTCTAATAGTCTGAGCTGCTTCCAGCTTTATTTGTGAAGAGCACAGCAGCTTACAAAACACGTAGCGAGCTCGTACAGCTGGGAGGTAATATTTTCATAAGCTAAGATAACGGGGCTACGTGCGGTGATGCTAGTGTTAGCCATGCTAGCACGTTACCTTCAACAGGTGATCAGACTGAGTAAACAGGCACTCAGTCAGAGGTTGCGCTCTCCGTTTTGCTGCAGGGTCCCTTCATTCTTCTAACCGTGTCGAGCCTAGTGTAAATCCTGAGGCTGAACGGCCTTTGTACGAGCACACACGCTTCTTAGCTTAGCAAGGCGAAGCTATGAACTAAAAAATCCAGGGCGAACAGGAAAGGGAAATGAAGTTTTTTAAAAGCATTTTAAAAATCAGTTTACTAAATTGGAATTCAAAAATGAATTTACAAATGCAGAATTTATTCTACAATTCATTATTTAAGCACAGAATGCTTTATTTGGATGCACGTGGCTCTTGTGGTCCTCCACAGTTTGGAGCAAGGTTCCAAAATTAATTGCAAGACCGACCCACATGAAGCGTCACAAACAGATTGAGGAAACCAAAGGCAAATCTTTGGTGGAAACACGGATGATCAGACGGATGATCAATTTGAGCTAGCTTTAACTAGCATTGACATTTACAATTTTCAATATATAACTTTCAAACTTTGTGTTAGTCAACATCAAGGTCACTGCAACTGTGAAAATTTTACATTACCAACAATTTTTTTATGGATCGTCTTCATACTTCACAAAAATATACCCAACCATGGGGGACAGGAGTCCCGAGTTAAGTATTGTAACTTGACCTTCAATGTCAGTGCGCTTGCAACAACTAGCATGCAACCTGTTTCATTTGCTCTTTTTTTCCTATACTTTAACCTTTCCTAACTTTTTTCTTTGTCTTTTACTAATTATTTATTATTTAGAGCATTATTGTTTATTTGTTTATACAGTTGTCTTTCAAACAGGTGGGATAAGAGAGTTTTTGTTCTCCTTGTTTCCACAAAACTATTGCTTTCATTACCGAATGGGACTGCGGTGCAGCAGCTACACACTCCATGCTTTGTCTCCATAGATCAGCTGATCGCCCTGATGCCAGCCGGCTTGTTGACCAGACCCACAGAAATACACTGTGGATTCAGAAGTGGGGACAGAAGAGGACAAGGAGGGGGACGGCGAGACACCTGAGGCCTAAAGGAGGAGGAGCTATAATTCATATCTGTCATGTATTATAATCGGGAATATCCAGTGGCTAGCAAACAAGACATATGAGTTAACAATGCTAGCCTGGAGTCAACGGGAACTTTCGGAGTGTAGCTTGATGTGCTTCACCAATGCATAGAAGCACCAGGATATTATTAAGATGACAACACATCTGTGGATGGCTTCCACGCTGTTTGGGCCAACAGGTACAGTGTCACGGGCGGTAAGCAGAAAGGAGAAAGGAGAGGGTTTAACTATTCGTGTTAACTACCGGTGGTGTAACCCTGCTCACATAACAATCAAAGAGTGAATTTGTGGCCCGGACATTGCACTGTGTGCTGTTGGACTTTCCCTGGGAATTTACCCATGTGATCTTGGTGTCTATGTTCCTCTCTCTGCTATCCCAACAGCTGCATCTGATACTATTCTCTCTGCCATAGCCCAGTCACAGACTCAGCACCTGCGTGCCTTCATTGCTATCTCGGTTGACATCAACTATGTCAACTTGGACATTACACTGCCAACACAGTATGTGGTTTGTCCCACCAGGGGGGAGAGAATTTTTGACCTTCGGTATGTTAATTTCAGGGTTGCATACAGTTCCTCCTTCCTCACACCACTGATTCACCTCACCCCCTGCTGTGGGCCTATTGTGAAGAGGGAGCCTTTGACCACTATTAGTATTAGTCGGTGGTCAAGGAGGCCTTAGTGGTTACATAACCTGCACTGACTCCATTGTCCCATCTCAGACTGTCTATTATTACCCAAATAACAAGCCATGGGTGACTAAAAGCATCAAAGCCATCCTCAACGACAAGAGGAGGGCCTTCAGAGCGATAGAGAGGAAGTGAGAAAGGTTCAGGTGTTACTGGGGGGTTAGATCAGAGAGGCTAAGGACAGTTACAGGAAGCTGGAGTAGAAACTCCAGCAGAACAGCACGAGAGAGGTGTGGAGTGGCAAGAAGACCATCACTGGATTCAGGCCATCCAACAGCAGAGGAGTGGAGGGCAGTGAGGAGAGACCCAGTGAGCTAAATTTGTTCTTCGACACTGCAGTGAATGCTAACCCCCATGTTGGCTTAACTGTAGTCAGCCTGCTTTCCACGCCACTCTTTCTCCTTCTTTCTCCACATGGGTCCACTGGGACGTGACACCTTTGCACATCCCAGTGGACCCAGGTTTACAGACCTGTGGCATTGACTTCTACGTGATGATGTCAGACCCGGGTCGGGTGTGTCCTTCATGGCCCACCGTATCCCAGAATTCATAGCGTGGCCCAGCCAATTCCAGTTTTCAACAATGGCGACCGCTACTAAGTTTTAATATTACTCTTATTAATCTTTCTGGGTCACAAAATAAACTTTTAACATATTTTCAGGCGAGAATATAGCTGGAAACTTCTATCTGCTCGGTTTATCAAGATATCGCATATTTGCAAAAGTGGTCCGATGGTTTTGGAGACATCTGCTACCCATCAGCTTGATAGCTAGCTGAGAGCCGCTGAGAACGGAAAACTCCAGGCACATCGTTTTCAGATCACCGCGGTCTTTCGCTACTCAGGTTAAACATGATAGATAAGTCACTTGGATAACTTAAAAATGTTAGTTTGGCTTTTTTCAGTGTTTTATTTCTTCATGAGATTAAAGTTGTTAGATTAGATTAGATTAGATTAGATTAGATTAGATTAGATTAGATTAGATTAGATTAGATTAGATTAGAGAGAGAGCATCCTCACACAGAACATCACATCGTGGTTTGGGAACAGCTGTGTGAAGGACCAAAAAGCTCTCCAGAGAGTGATCATTCTGACTGTGCCGCGAAGGTCGTCTCCAGTTGAAGTGTTGTAATACACTGGAATTCAGCATTTACCTGTATCACACACACACCACACACACACAGAAAAAAAGAAGACTGGTGCTTAATCATTGGTATGATTATTTTGTTATTTCTTCATTAAATGCTACAATGTAATTGCCATCACTTCATAAAGCATGATTAGCATATGGGTTAGTATACAGTGCATGAAGGATGTTACTACTGTTAATCAAAGAAGAAATGAATGGCATCAGTCCATTTAACGGGTTTAAAGGGTTTTAAAAAGCAGATATTTGTCTGTTTCAGGTGGTTGGCAACACATTTTCCTGTGCTCTTTGTCCACTGGTGGGAGTGTCTCACCTGTGAGGTCAGCGGGGCAGAACTCTGCCGTCAGCAACAGAGAGCAGAGAAAATTTAGATGTGCAACTAAAAACATGCTTGCCATGTAAGCCCCAAACATCTCTGAAATTGCTCTGCAAAACTGTGACTGTCACTACTCTAAGCTGCTGATGGTCACACAGTGTACATTTACTCTGGTATCTAGTGTATCATATGGTACCCCAATTGAAAGGCTCTCATTTTCTACTTTCTGAAACCTTTTTAATTTACACCAACAATTTAGCTGTAACAGAATTGAGAAACGAACATTACCCATGTGTGACCATAGACTATAAATACGTGTGATACCTGCTGTTAAAGCTCATCTGTGGTTGTACTTCAGAGGTTCTGTGGGTACCGTAAAGACTCATGTATGCACACAAACCTCAATTTGTTTGCTCTCTGATCCTCTTTCTCTTGGCTCTTTCCTTCAGGGATCACCACAGTGAATGATCCACCTCCATCTAACCCTACGCTCTGCATCCTCTTAACTCACACCAACTAAATTCCTTTTTTTCATTTCACTTTTGCAAGTTTTTTTTATCTCTTATCCTGGATGTCTTAAAGAGTTACGAGTTTAGGATTTTTGCATTATAAGAAAAATCAAAAATTTATTTTATTCATGTTTCTACACTTTAAGTCACTTGTGTTTTTCATACACAACTTGTATTTTAAGTGCTGCTCAAATAAATACTCTGTACGGTACACAGGTCAATCACTATAAATGCCAGCCTCTTTATACCTATATTAGGGATCGTCTTAATCCAAGTGGCCCAGATTAATTAATGTATAACATAAGGAATTACTGAAAAGAACACTCAGCAAAAAAAAGCATGCCTTTACCTCATTAATCTGGAAAAGTGCAGGCCACCTAGCTTTAAACTCCCCAGCAGTTGGACTTCCCTGCACCACCTCTTGTCTACGGTAGGAAAATGTTCTTGACATCTTCTGTCTTACATCTGAGGCACCGTTTCTTCGTCTGATGTCGGTCAAAAGCTCAACCCTGATGTTTTCTAGACTGTCATCCGTTTCGCCAGCTGGGTGTAATGGACAAAAATTGACCTCAGCCTTTTTAGGTTTCTTAACATTTTTGGCTGGGAGGCAATCATCACTGGATTTGTTTTTCAAAGCATTTATAGTCACTTCAGGACAGCCAATGTTGCGCATCTTTGTCCTGTAATTAGCCATCTTATATTTCAGGCTAATCATCCAGCCATAGTAACCTGTGGTAGATGGCTCTCGCAGACAAGGAAATTTTTTGATCAGTGCCCCTGCAACTTCATCTATTTGGTAATTTTGAGGATAAGCAGTAAACTGAAAAATCGCCTCAGCTAGCGTCTCTAAGATGTCAGATTTAACACCTGGAGTAATCTTGAGCCGAGTTCCAGTTTCTCTGAAGGTCTCATTTCCACGCTGAAGTTGCACCTCTACATTGAATGAAAATCGAGGAATAGTAAACTCGCGAGGCCATGCACATGATCTCAGCTCACTGTCTGACTGTGGTAGAATTATGGTGCTGTCTGAGTTGGATGAAGACGATGAGAGACTGGAGTTTCTTTGAATACTTTCTGGACTTGCAGAGGAGTCAAGACTGCATGTGGGATACTGCTTTGACAAAGATGCACTTGTATCCAGATTTGCCATGTACACAAGTTTGATTGTACTTCGGTCTTGAATGTCTTGCATTGATGTTATGTTCATAAACTCATTATTGAAGTCAGGATCCATGAATTGAATACGAAAGTCTCTTTCAATTCCAAATGCTTGGCAAATTGTGCTCTGAAGATCAGTCAAAGTTCTTGGCATCCCAGATGGAACGTCAAGTCTCCTAAAATCATCATCTGCCACGATGACTCTCAGCTTCAGCTGCTCTGCCATTCTTCAATCTGATTTTTAAAGATATTAGGAGAAAAAAAATGAAAATACTTTGCCTATATGTGAATAGTTGTCTGTCCCTGTGTGTTGGCCCTGCGACAGACTGGCGACCTGTCCAGGGTGTACCCCGCCTCTCGCCCTATGACAGCTGGGATAGGCTCCAGTGCCCCCCGCGACCCTGAAAAGGATGGATGGATAGATAATTGTATTAGGGAGCTTGAGAGTTACCGTTGTGGCAGACTCCAAGTGGTATGCCATCATGAACTGATGTTTCACTGCCAGTGACAGTAGCACATTTTTAAAGCACCGTGTGTGACAAACAACCTGTTTGAAAAAACTGTGCTTTGCCTCGAACCTCATGGTCCACATGCCAACAAGTGGCCCAAAGAATTTAATCATCTGTGGATAATGCTCCACAAAACGATGTTTTGGTAACAGCTTCAGTCCTGGAAACAGCTCTTTCAACCTACATCTGTGGTCAGAGACTCTAGACTCAAGGAAAGCAATTGATTGTTCTGTGTGTACTGGTGCAACAACTAGTTCAACAATGTCCTTTAGGTCCAAAATTACCTGCCAAGCTGTTTCATCTGGAGGTACCAAGTGTCCTACAAACAATGGAAGGAATCGTAAGAGACTCCAATTTTCATGAGCATTTCCTCCAATGCTTTTGTTCTGCATGAAAGTCCTGGGAATAGCATGAGGGCGATTACTCTTGTCTGCCCATTTGTAGGGAAATGTCAGAATGGACTCATTGAGGCTGTCAAGTGTAAAATATTTTTTCAAAATTAAGATATTTAGGCAGTATGCCAACTCAACTGGTAATATGCCCTCAAATATGTCATATGCAATATCTGGAGGATATCCACTGCAAACACTGAAATGGGAGAGATGTGCAGAGAAAACACACCGTCTTTTAACACCGTGACATGGTTTTGCATTACTCTGTGCAGAACTTACATGCATTTCATGTGTCTCTTTGCTTCTCAGAGTAAACACACCTGAACTAACCTCTGTTTCTTGGCCTCACAAAATCTGCAAAAGTATTCACCTGAAAAACTCTCAATAAATCCAGAAATACTGTGTGCTCCTAAATTATCTGCTATGACACACTGTATTGTGCCCCTGACAAATTCTCCAAGATGTGCAATAAAAATCCCTTGACTTTCCAAAGTAACAAGATCACTCAACAAGGGCTCTAGAATCTTTTCATATCCATATGTCTTTACATCTTCAGACTTGCAGAGTAAAGCCAGATAAATGGAAGTCAGTGATGAATGGCAAGCAGGTGGTAAATTGCTAAGAGTCCAATATATGGCACAGATTTTGTGCTTTTTACGGGAAGTGCCAAGTGGATTGCAAATCTCAAAATCGTCAATATACAAATTCAGTAAAACTCGCAATTCACCTGCTGATAAAAAACTGTTTTCTTTGAAAAACAACCCCTCCCTAAAAGACCTGTAAATCACTTCTTCCCCACTTTGTTCTGTTAGGCGACTACCATCCAAAACCTTAGCAAGAACGTGGCAATCACTGAAAAGCTGCTGTAAAACCTTTAAAACTGGAACATCCAACACATACTCTGCAGGCTCTACAACTTTAAAATTTCCTTGTAGAAATTTTTGCGCTTAAAGGATGTTGCTAGGGGACAGCCTTTACCTACCGATTTATACACAGGATTAGATGTACACAGTGCAGATGCAAGTTCTTCAATGACTGACTGGTCTATTTGCAAGCTGTGACTGTTCAATGTGTTAACTAAAATTAATTGGATTAAAACGCAGGGAATGTATTCTGGAGTTACTCGAATTATATATGTAGACAGGAATTACTCATTTGAATTAAAAAGATATACCAAAATAAAATATGCTATATCTAAAAGGAGCCAATATCACTTTTTTCAGTGACTATATAAGACCTTATTTTTAGCTATGTAAGTATTAGTGTGTCTTTCATCATATTCATGATTTTTCCATTTGCTTGTGAAGAACTCAATAGTTTTGTGTTTTGTTTCCACTCATAAAGCACTTTGTATTTTGACTCCTTACTCACAATCCATGTTCTTCCACATGTTACATGAAAAGCATAAACATAAACATTGAATGTGATCTTGTAAAGCTTTTACATGTTACACCATTAACATTAATTTAGATATTCAGAACAGTGAATACTGCACCGATACTAAAAATACAGTTTGTCACTGTTTTACCTTTCCCTCGTTCGATGTGTGATGTTGTAAGATAGAAATGTTGTGTTCCACCTCTGGTACATATATGTTCAATGTTAGTTATTGTCATGATCCTGGGTCCTTTTGACCCAGCGTTTTGTGTTTTCTCTTCGCGATTTTGGTTCTGTTCTCTAATTGGTGTTTACCCTGTTTCCCCCCCGTGTGTTCCTGTTTTATTGTGAAGGTCTGCGTCTTATGTGAGTGTTTCAGTTTGCCTCCCTGGTCTCGTACACTGAAAAAAATAATCAGTGGGATAAACATAAAAAAATTATTGTAAGCGGTTGCACGAAATTAAGTTATGTTTGGTTAACCTTAGTTTTTTATGTTATACCTGCACACATTTTTCTGGTAACACGAACATGACTTTTTTATGTTGTTGTTATGTTTTTCATTCCGGTCAAATATTTATAGAAACCACTTGTTTATCAGACATGAACTTTTTGTGTTAATTGTATTGGACTACTATATGTTATATTGACAAGATTATTTTATGGTAAGCTTATTTTATTTTATAACAAATTTCTAATATATAATCTAATATATAATTGAGTGTTCAATAAATAAAACTAAATTAAGGCTGATCTTACTGTATGTACTGTACACTTTCTCTCAATCAAAGAAATAAGCAAAACATTTTTGAACAATGACCTGTATTTTTGAAAATACTACACAGTTGTAAAAATGGACTTTCAATTCAGGCTTCCAAAATATACATGAGTCATATTTGTACAATGCATCTCTTGAAAAACATTCCACAACATTCCTCAAAGTTATCTTCTGTAACCTGAATTCAACATTGTGGGGCCTTATGACATCGCGCTTATGTAAAAAATAGTTTTTTAAATGTAAGAGCCATAAGGTAATATGGCAACAGGGGTGTAATTATTAAAATGACACAAAGAAGAGACTTAAAATAACATTATAACCCACAGGCACAAAACCAAGAGACCTAAACTGATTAGTATTGGCTTGCTTCTATCACTAAACATCACAACCACTAATACTAGACGATGCAATCTGTTTGTAGTGGTGCACCTTGGGAAAAAAATTGCAAACTGGTGAAATTGGTGCAAGGCACCATTTCCATTGAGAAAAATGGACATTCAAAGTTTGAATTTTTTTTTTAAAAGAGCCATGGCTTGAAAAGTGAAAACTGCAGTAATAAAGGCCCCAAGTTGAAAAGTGCCAGAAAAATAAGTTTCACTATGTACTGCAACTTTACCAGTGCTGGCTTAAAAGAAAGGATGGTACATATTCGAAGAGGTAAACATGTTGTTCCCACATCATAACTGGAAAACTGTTCAATCGTACAGTCTGGTCCTGAAAACCTGGGCCTTCTTTGAAAGGCTGTTCCTTTTGAGCTCCATAACCAGTTTCTATAATACCTCGAAGGTATACTTTTCCAGTGGGTAGGTGAGGTTCAAAGTGTACATTAGTCCAAACAGCATTGCAGCTGCTAGGGTATAGTTATCCAAATCCTGCCAGACTCTCTGGCCTTCAAGGACTATCCCGATGTCCTCAGGGCTGCCATTGGCATCTCTTGACTTTATGATGTAAATTCCCATGGTTGTTTCCTTATTAGATCGTTGGATAATGGCTTCATCTGTGGCCTAGAAAATGCAGAATTCCAAAATTTAATTAAACAGAACACTGGTCAAAGAACATTATACCAAATCTTATTTCAATCTGTGTCACTATTCCAAAAAATGTTAACATTAACACATTAGGTGAACAAAAATGGATTCATTACAGCATGTGATTTGAGTCCTCAGAATGCTTAAAAAGGTAATGCATGAAGTGAAATCTCCATGCAAAGAAGCAGAATACTGTCAGAGCATAGAGAGGTGTTCAACTATGAACTCCACACATAGTTCTAATGCAGGTAAAAGAAGAAAAAAAAAACGCACCCATGGTAAATTGTGAAAATCCCAGGTGATTTTCAACATACTCCTGGCATAGAGTGACAAGCAGCATTTTGTTAAAATTATTATTTTCCCTAAAGTGTATACACAAATTAATTTTTTTCTTACCTGGGCCGTGGGCTCCAGAATGTTCTGCAGTCTTCTTCCTATTTGTCCTCCTCGCCTTTTGAAGACCTTTATTAGTTTGTCAGATAGCACATCTATCTGCGAGAGTAATCTGGACTGCAGTGGCATGGTGGTAATGCGCTTAAACTCTGCATTTATCTAAAAAGAGAAGTTGTCACATAAAAATGCTGTCAAAATCTCAAATCTCACAAGGTTACATCCACACAAAGTTGTTATTTTTTGTCATATTACTATTTATTAGCTATGGGTCCCATGTTGCTGAGCAGTTCCATAGTTGCCCTTACTTCCATACCACCCAAAGCCTGTTTGCAACCACAGCAGTTGCCTCCTTCTGGCCATTTTGCAGTTCTGCCAAATGACCCAGAAACTACATCTATTATTGTCATATACACATCAAGGTCTTTCATTAATACTTAGTTAAATTAGTTAATTTGACCTTTCCAGAAAATTTACCTTACAGAATGTGAGATAACATATGCAAATCTTCACCCCCCCAACACACACACAGAGCCCACCCCATGGCAAACTAGCTTATTTAACTGTTTAACTAAAACATTGTAGGTACAACCAGTTAACTAAATGGACACAAGTTTGTTAGTCTGTATTCACTGAGAAAAAACAAGCGAATGTGACTGGGCACACACTGAAAAAAAGCTAATGCACATAATATTGTCCCGCAGCTTAAGCTAGCATTATCGTTAGTTAACTTAAGGAATGACTTGTTTTTTCCCCATATAATGGATGTTCTCTTCATTTCCTCTCAAACATGTAGTTTTCAGTTTACCTCGACAAAGTAAAGCTCAGCACCAAATGTAAACGAAGCGAAGACAAAAAATGGCGGACCGCCACAGTGAATTTTCCCTCGCAGAACACACCCTGGGGGGTGGAGTTTCAACAGAAAACATAACTATTTTCTGTTATTTTGATATGACTGGTTTTAAAAGACTGAACATCCTTCTAAAACAAGTGAAAGGCGTGAGACTTAATTATGTTTAGACCAAAAAGATAAATGATTCATGTTGGATATATTTACTGTATTTTTACTAATTTAACAACCTCATCATTGCATTAGTCGCTTTATGCTATAGCATTACGCTTACATTAGCTTGAAGCTCAAGGTCGTCATTTTATTTAATTTCTTTTTCTGGGCTTACAAACAGGACACACAACATTTAGATAACCGTTACACTGAATCTTGGGTCTGTGTTGAGTCTTCCAGCTGCTGACTACAGAAGCTAGATTGACCTTTCAGCATGTTTATAGCGGCTGTGGCTATGTGCTGGTAATGTTACCGTGTGTGAGCAGTCACATTGGCAGCAGACATGTTTCAACAAACTAGTCATATCCCAGCCCTACATTAGCTTGTTTAATGGTTAAGACACTGCAGGTACCACCACTTACTACAGACACTGATGCAAGTTTGTAATAGTCTGTTAATTTAGACTGAAAGAATATACAAACAATATTAACTCACATTATATATGTTAATTACTAATTTGCTTATCGCATAATTTCGGTTACCATTAGCTAACTGGAGCTAGCTAACATTGGCCTTTCATGGTTTTCGATAAACAGCCCACATACCTGTAAAATAACAACACCCAGTAAAAGTCCACATATATAAAGGGTCTACACTCTTTCTCACTGGTGTGTTAGCTTTAAAATCTTATTTACCTTCAAGTGTAAAACTCCAGATGGTAGTAGATTTTCCAAAGCGAGAGACAAAAATGGCGGACAGTGCAGCCGATTTTTCCTTTCCAGGGGGCGGAGCTTGAGGATAAAACACGACTAACTTGTTTCTTTTCAACATGATTTGTTCTAAAAGAATGAATATTCTTAAAGAATATGTGAAAATTAAAAGACAAAAATATGTTTAGATGTGAAATTTAAATTAGTCATGCTGGATATATGAAGTAATTCTATGCAGATTCAACAACCACCCTATTGCATTTTTTTCAGTGCATGTTAATCACTCCCAGCTGTTCCCACCTGTGTGTAATCTCCCTGTGTTCTCTGAGTGTATTTAAGTTGTATTTTCTGTCTTAGTAATCGCTGGTTCGTCTGTGTTGTTTCCCCTCGGTCTCCCTGCGTCTCTTCATGTGTATTTCCCCGGATCTCCCTGCACCGTCATTCCTGGTTTGTGTTGTTAGTTTACCCAGTTTAGGTTTTCGGTTTCATGTTCACACCCCGTTGCTGTTTGTACCCACTGCTGTAAATAAACACTCACCTGCACCAGAGCTGCCGCCTTTTGGGTCCTTTCTCCACCTCCACACGGCTTGCCCCGGCAAACCGTGACAGTTATTTACTGTTTTATTTTGGTAGCTTCCTGTCTCTTGTGCTTAGTTTCAGTTCTACTTACCCTGCCTTGTCATCTGTCAGTTCTTTCTTTATTCCTACCTTTTCCCTTGGCATGCTGTGTGTGGGTGTGTCACAGGACCAGAGATATGCATGTGTCATGTACAAGGCTGGACTGGGACAAAAAATCGGCCCGGGCATTTTGACTAGAGACTGGCCCACCAGGATAAAGATTGAAAATGTGACGTCATTCAGGGGTAAAACCGCACGCAGGCTTTCAATTGAACTCAGTTACACAGCGATAAAAAGAAACCCAAAAAATGGCAAGAAGCTGTTGTATTATTAACTGCAATAGCCGGTCGCATGACAGCCACGGGAAGCCGACGGGTAAAGAGATCGTTTTTTTTTTTTATCGGATTACGTCGTTGAAGAGAAATTTTTTAAGCCATGTTTCCGAAGTAAGAGCCGACGGATGGTCTGGATATACCAAATATAACGTCCCAGAACACTCCAGCTCACATGTTAGTCTGCTCCAAGCATTCCCACAAAGGTCAGAGTTTTGTAGTAGTTAATACGTCATTTTTCTTAACATAATTGGTGATATAGGTTACAAGCAAGTCTGGCGCTGAACAGAAATTGTCGCGCTATGCTCCTTTGTTTATTGTGCATAAATAGTGAATTGTCCTGACACAATATTGCGTTTCACTTCTGTTATTATGGTACATTGACAAAAACATATACTTTTATTCACAGGATAAAACAGTTGTTTTGTATCACTAATTGTCCAGTGCGATTACAGCATACAATATTATTGTCACTGCTACATTTCTGTGATGCTACCAGAAATTATTTCCACTACTAATTAATTACCGTTGAGCTCAAAGGTCCTATTAATAAACGGTTAACGAATGTGTATTTATGACGACGATTTGTGAGACTGGTAAACTTATGATACGTACGATGGTCTTTCGTTCTACACGGTGCGTTTCAAGGTCCTGCACCCATCCGTCGGTAAACTGTACCTGGGCTTGTTGCAGTGACCTGAAGTTACTAAACTTCATGAGTGTATGCACTCACTCCAAGAACCGTATAATTATAAATATGAGCGTGGTGAAAGTTGGGCAGCACGCTAACGTCTTTTGTCCACTCTGTGTGGTCTGACCCTTTCACTCCTTTGATTTTTTCCTCGTATCTTTTCTTTGTCTTTTCGTCGAGTCTGTCTTTGTACGGACCGGCATTGTTCTCCTTTTGTTTTGTACATTCCTTTTTTGTGCGGCAAAAAAACAAGAAGGTATTGGAACCGGAGAATGAACGTTTTGCGGTGCTGCAAATGCTTGCATTTGATGCGGTACTTGGATTGTTTTGCCACGAGTTCCCGGCATGCAATGCGCGAAAATCACGTGATTGCTAAACAAGGGGGAGGGTGCATCCGGCCTCCTCGGCTGTAATTGGTCCAGCCCAGAGTCGATCATGACCAATTGGCCAATCCAACACCTTTCATTATATATACCCTTCCTAAAAAAAAAAAAAATCATCGGCCCATAAAAACAAAAAATCGCCAGCGGCCCACCGGGCAAATGCCCAGTATGCCCGATGGCCAGTGCAGCTATGGTCATGTAGAGTGCTGTGGCAGGATGGGTGTGAACCCAAATGCAGGACTGATGCGTGAACATAGAGACAAGGGTGACTAGACGTGACATGTGGAACACAGGAGAGAAACAAAGCCTGACACAAGTCCTTGTGTTACGGTTGACGATGGTCAACCGTGGGGATGTGAGGAAGGAGGACCCAGGCGCGGAGCTCTGTGTATAAGCAGTGCGTTTATTTACAGTGAATGGAAAAACATAACAATAAATCCTCAGTGCATTCCCGACTCCCGTGACGTCTCCTCTTCCCAGTGTTAGTGTTCTTTGTCCCCACTTCAGTGTCTGAGCACCCTGTGCCTGCCCTCTCGTCTCCACGCTTCTCCTGGAAAATAACAGAGAGGCAGCAGTCAGACACACCACAATGCAGCAGACTGCACTGGATAACTAGTCAAGAGACTAACATGAAGCCATGCAATGATCCAGCATCGGAGAGAGCTAGAGATGGGTATCGTTTAGGTTTTATCCGATACCAGTACCAAACCGGTAGTTTTGAAACTGTTTTCCACTTTTTCTTTGGTCATTTTAGCCTTTTTGGCCAGGGTGAAGGGAGTATCTGCCATCAAACAAGAAGACAGCCGCATGTAACTACGACGGTGTTTGCTAGTTCACCTTACATGCATTAATGTAATAACGTGGTTAGCCTACTCAACGTAAATTACACACGAACAACATTAAGCTACTCACGCAGAGAAGAACGGCTGCTGCTGCATCATCATCCTCATCATTTCTGCTACACTGGCAGGGCTAGGGGCCAGGACTCTCCTCTTCGTGTTTTTGGGGGATGTTGCTAACTCCGGGTCCGATAACAGGCACCACACCCGCAGTAGATGTGCTCGGTGTGAGGTCTCGCAGCAAGCTATCAAATACGGCGCTACGCTACGTCGCCAGGTGTTTCATCAGATTCGAGGTGTTACCTCCTTTGACAGTATCACAGTATCAGCTTAAAGCACTTGTTGCAGGCTGCTGAGTTTGCATCTTTTGCTGTGAAGTACAGCCAGACTTTTGACCGCTTCGCTTGGGCATTTTTAATCTGTAGCTCTGCTCTAAAAGAACGTACGTACCTGGGCCCGCCTACTATTTGCAAAGGTAAAATGATTGGCTGGAATCCAAAGTATATGACATCTCAGGGAAAAAAAGCAACGAAATGTGCGCTGCTTTTCGGTCTGGTTACTACCGTTTATGTCAGAACCGGTGCCATCATGGCACAGGATACCAGTACCCATCCCTAGAGAGAGCTCCACCACACTCTCAAGTAGCTTTTATGGAAGAGTGGCAAGAAGAAAGCCATTGTTAGCAGGAAACCAGAAGAAGTCCCATTTGCAGTTTGCCACAAGCCATGTGGGGGACACAGCAAACATGTGGAAGAAGCTGCTCTGGTCGATGAAAATGCAAAACGCTATGTGTGGCGGAAAACTAACACTGCACATCACTCTGAACACACCATCCCCACTGTCAAATATGGTGGTGGCAGCATCATGCTCTGGGGGTGCTTCTCTTCAGCAGGGACAGGGAAGCTGGTCAGAGTTGATGGGAAGATGGATGGAGCCAAATACAGGGCAATCTTGGAAGAAAACCTCTTGGAGTCTGCAAAAGACTTGAGACTGGGGCGGAGGTTCACCTTCCAGCAGGACAACGACCCTAAACATAAAGCCAGGGCAACAATGGAATGGTTTAAAACAAAACATATCCATGTGTTAGAATGGCCCAGTCAAAGTCCAGATCTAAATCCAATCGAGAATCTGTGGCAAGATCTGAAAACTGCTGTTCACAAACGCTGCATCTAATCTGACTGAGCTGGAGCTTTTGCAAAGAAGAATGGGCAAAGATTTCAGTCTGTAGATGTGCAAAGCTGGTAGAGACAGACCCTAAAAGACTGGCAGCTGAACTGCAGCAAAAGGTGGTTCTACAAAGTATTGACTCAGGGGGCTGAATAATTACGCACACCCCACTTTGCAGTTATTTATTTGTAAAAAATGTTTGGAATCATGTATGATTTTCGTTCCACTTCTCACGTGTGCACCACTTTGTGTTGGTCTTTCACGTGGAATTCCAATAAAAC
>NW_024582430.1:2422607-2425948 GCF_018398535.1 Haplochromis burtoni
TGATTCATGTTTGTGGCTGTAATGTGACAAAATGTGGAAAAGTTCAAGTCGGCTGAATACTTTTGCAAGCCACTGTATTTTATTTCAAGTCCATAACTGCTCAGGGACCCTGGGTGGCTCAGACCCAGGGATTAATCAAATATTATGATTTTATTTTCCGTGTATGGTTGCAAAGGCATGAGAAATAAGCAAACTCACATGGAAAACATTTCACCTGTTTCCTGTTTTCCTGCCAAATAATGAAAGAATGCTTGGTGGCTCAAGGCTTGTGCACAGTACTTTATAAGTGTGTAGCTTCTTACACAGCTGAGCAAAGTTTCAACCCAGTTTCAAAGTAAACAGAAATCATCACAAATATGCAGCAGCTTGGGTTCATGGACAGGAGCTGTCATGGTTTTTTCTAACAGCCAATACGACTTTGTAAGCAACAGAATTATGTTTTGTGTCAGCAGCACACTGCTTTGTAGGTGTTATGAAGATGTTATGGACATCTTCAACTTCAAGGTGAGAATTGAGCCCTTTGAGGGCAGCTGATATTTTATCAGCACGACATTCAAAGGAACAAACTCCCAAACACAAGCAGTGCAGCCCACCGTGGAGAGCCCTGCACTGAAAAACCAAATAGCCATTATAGAAACACACGGCATAGAAGAGTCACACCGACGGGGCAATACTCAGCTCCACCTAAAGGTTACCGCTAACTCTTTTGAGAATGCCAATGTTCACATTTGGACCAAGAACGCAGACTGTTGGAAAGAGGAGTAAAGGAAGCCATCATTGAGTGGATGGCTTACAACACCAACTGTCAGCCACCTACAATGCAGCCCTTCCCACGTACCTCAACCTCCAATCATATTGTGCATCACACGACCGCAATAGGTCGTATGATAACGTGAGGTCTCACAGTGGTTTCACCCGAAACCTCTAGTGGGAACGACCACCACCTTTACTTCACGCCTCACGTCACGAGGGACATGATGAATAGTGGGCCAATGACCCAACACAAGAATTTAAATACCTGGGACACCGTTTGTTTTAGGGCTGAACTAAAGTTCATTTGCAATTCAGGAAAAACTGTACTAAAAATCATGATTGTATTAGATGCTTGTTGATGCCATGCCTCCATTAATGTCCACGTTTCCACAGACACAGGTGAGCTGTGCCACCCTACAAAGGGAAAATGAACACTGTGGCTGTAGCAAAGGTGGTGGAGCAGGCCACCTACTAATTGGAAGGTTGGTGCCTTGATCCCTGTAGGACACTAACCCCAAGAGTATGGATGTGTGTGAATGTCAGATAGGAAGCACTTACAGAGGAAGAGCTTTTACGAGGCACGTAAACACTTCGCTACATAACAACCATGTACTATTTAACTGTGTTTGATTATGATTTCTTTGATGAAAGAAGGCAATCATAGGTGTCCAACTTCCATGCAAACAATATGGTGCTGTGTTTCTGTGCAACATCCATTGTTCATATACAGTCTATGAGTCATTCCAATATTACAGAACCGAGCAGCATTATTACCAAGCATATCTTCTATAAGACGAGCTGTATTGTCTGGCTGAATTGCTGCTATGCTCTGTACGGTCTCCTCTTCTATAGTATCACAGCCTTGCTGAGTAAAGTGCTGCCTGTGGCTGCTGTTGATTGGCACACTCTCTCCTCCCCACAGTTATCTGATCTCACAGGCCAGGTTCCTGCCGACAGCCAGTCAGCAGCAGCGGCAAAAACCCAACCACTTTGTCATCCAAGACGCCTCTCTCAAGTTCTTCATCTTAATCACATCTTGTAGCTGGCATTTTGTTTCTGATAGCGCTTTAACAGTTCCACACACATTCGTTGGTATTTAGTGCACGAGTGTAGCACAGCACAAAGATCGGGCTTTTGGTCAATAACGTCTAGAAGAAATATACTTCAGCATACGCTGATGAGAAAATTGGATCATTAAGTGCATTTATGCAAATGAATCTGCTTTGTTTGAGTAATAGCAGGCAGGGATCTGTAGCAGCATAATCAGGGATGTAAGGTCATGAGAAATGATAGAGCAGCAATTCTCTTTCTCTGCTTCTATAAGAGTTTCTCTGCACAACTAGAGGATGGAGTGTGCCACCTGGCTCATCTATCACAGCTGGAACTGCTGAGACGGTGAGTGCTGCCAATAAACAATCCTCACAAAAATGGAGCACATAGAAAATCCACTTACAGGCACAGAGAGGGCCTCTGTGGATCCCATAACACCCCGTGTACCGCTATGAATACCCTGCAGTCATTCACAGGACCAGTAATGCATCGAGTGTTTTAAAGTCTATCAAATAT
The DNA here is from genome assembly GCF_018398535.1 of Haplochromis burtoni. Classification (NCBI taxonomy): domain Eukaryota; kingdom Metazoa; phylum Chordata; class Actinopteri; order Cichliformes; family Cichlidae; genus Haplochromis; species Haplochromis burtoni. Next base: position 2,424,927 of record NW_024582430.1, read on the forward strand.
TAGATGCATATAGTTTTAGGAATATATGAACACATATTTTAGGCTGGTGTTAGGCTGCATGTGGCTTGGACTGGGTTCCTTTGTCTTATTAACCCCGTTAAAAACCTTCCGCCTTAAAAACCACAAACTCAGTAATAGTTTGACAACTTCAAGTGCAGCATGAACAACCTGGGGCTTTATGGGCACTTGGCAGAAATTTAGCATGTAGTAAACTTCTTTGTCCCCATTTCCAGTCCAGATTGAGATATAAAGAACTTCACTGAAACCTTTCTATACGTCTTACCTGTAACACAAAAATACCAATTTTATGAGAATAAATTGGCGGACGGTGATATTACCGAAACATTTTTCCTGGTTTTGGACTTACCTCCATTCTATGCATCTTTGCAACTGAGTAATTAAACAAGTCTGAGGTTTTGGCTTATACAATGTTTCTTTTTCAACATTTAACTTGTTGTTTGCTATCTACAGAGTTTAAATGACTGGCTGTTTTACTATAGACATACTTGCCCAGCTTAATTTAGCCTCAATGCCCTGTAGGTGCCACTTGTGATCTAAAGCGTGTCTGGGGTGACTTTCTCTTCACTGTTATCATCACCATCTTGTAGCCCTAGTTACGGTTTATTATTAAGAAGAACATCCAGAGTAACCATTATCTTAATTCAACTAACTCTGTTATTCAACTAAATAAATCACTGTAGTATCCAGTTTTCTACTTCAACTTGAAGGGCTGTGAATGTTCACAAAAAAACAAATCCTAGATGTAACACTTTAGCCCCCCGGGCTCTCATGTTACAAAGAATTCAAAGTAAATAAATAAAAATACAACAATCTGCTACACACACACACACCAAACCTTAGTAAAAAAGTAAAAACAGTTAGTAAAACATTTAATACACATAAAATTGCCGTGGACGGTTTATATAAAACGACCGTGGTCTCTAGCCATTTTACAAAACTGTAAACTATGGCCTGTATTTGTATAGCGCTTCACTAGTCCCTAAGGACCCCAAAGCTTTACA
>NW_024582430.1:2425998-2430901 GCF_018398535.1 Haplochromis burtoni
CCACAGCCACCCTGGGGCGCACTGACAGAGGCGAGGCTGCTGGACACTGGCGCCACCAGGCCCTCTGACCACCACCAGCAGGCAACAGGTGAAGTGTCTTGCCCAAGGACACAACGACCGAGACTGTCCAAGCCGGGGCTCGAACCGGCAAGCTTCCGATTACAAGACGAACTCCCAACTCTTGAGCCACGAACCCTTTTTCTACTAGAGCTGTTAGCTTAGTGGCTAATGGTCTTTCCGTCCCGCTACCTCTGATATTTTTCCTCTAACCACTTTTTTCAGCTTTCCTTACTCACCGCTGAGCTGGGTGGATTTCTGAGTCGCGTCCAACTCCCAGCAGTTTGGATTCGGTAACGCCAGTTTGCCGAACACATGGAGCTATATGGACATGAACGCACTGGCAAATGCAGAAAGTCATGTGATCAAGGTCAACAGCAAGCTTGGCACGTCTTTATTTAAACCAGAATAGCATGACTACATTATTTACATCATACAAAAATGAGTTTCCACTGCTCTTTTTTCTAGCTGGGCTACATCTCCATCACCACATGTAAACTGGAGGGCTTCTCATTATGATGATGTCACAATTGGACCATTTCTGACACTTTCCTGCATCAAATAGGTAAAGCCCTAAGGCTGCGATGTAAGCCACTGCATGATGAATCCTTTACAGTAGCAAGCAAGCACTGCTCTTCATTTTATTCCTGTAATGTTTTCATTTGAGGGCATTTTGTACAATATGGACAGTGCATCAGAGAAATCATCAAATGTTTAAAGAACTGTGACTCAGTCCTTTAACAAGTATCAAAGCTGCTGCTGCAAATCAATGTTTTTAAATTATTGATGACCTCGTTAATCGATTTTACAAGAGAGTGTCAGGAGTGTGTCCAGTTACATCTGACATTAAGATACTTCCCAGCTGAAGGACCTAGGTTATATTTCCTTCCTTACTTTACTCGTCAGTTCATTACTACAACAGTCATGTTTTCTAAGGAAACGTTTTTGCATGAAATGTATTAATTGTAATCATATGATGTAAGGTTTTATTTGAAATAACTGCTAGTGATTATCATTTATATCAAAAGCTGAATCTAGATCACAGGAACATACTGCAGCCTCAACCGCAGGTGATATGAATACACCTGGAAAAATTAAAATGTATTAAAGTTTATTTTAAAAAACTGTTGTCAGCTCCACAAGTGTCACGGTCCTGGATCTTTGACTCCGAGTTTTGTTGTTTGGGTCTTTGGTTCTGTTTGTTTTGTTTTTTGTATTTTCAGCTAAATGTTTCAGTTCTGTTTGTGTTTCCTTCTTTCAGCACATTCCTTGTATTCTCCGTGTTTAGTTAATTCTCCATATTATTTTGTTAGTAGTGTGTTCTTGTGCCATGTCCTTTGGTTTGTCACGTGCCATCATCAGATTTAGCCATGCTGTGTGTAGTTTCTCGTCTCCTGTGTTCCTTGTCAGGTGTCTCATTTCTGTAGTTATTGTTCCCTGGCTTCTGTCTTCAAGCTCCCAGTGCTTCCCTTGTATTTCTATGTTATGTCATATACTTTGTTATTTTTACTGCTGCCTGGTTAATTTCATGTTTGGTACATGCTCACTTGATCCCTGCCTGCTTTGAGTTTGCAGTTAGGGTTCACATTCTCCAGCAAACCTAATAAAAAGCTTGTAATGAATTATAATTATGGAACTCCAGGTAGTGTTTAGTCATGTGGTCAGTGTTTAGTCATGTGGGTATGGCATATTAAAGATCTTCGCACCTATCAACAAATATGACAAATTACGTTTTCCAATTAGTAACACAATTTAATTTCAGCTGCTTTGAAGAAGAAAAGTCAACAAATATACTGGGCTTTGCTGCATTTGTGCGATGATTCACTTCTCATAGATGAAAACTTGCCATTGGTGGAACACCACAAGTGAAAGCCTCTTTTTGATGGGACCACTTCAATAACTGTAATTAGTTTCCTGATGAAGACTCGCATGGAGAATAAAAGAAACAGATTTATTTTTCTAATTGTTTTCATGAGTCAAACATGAGCGTGAATGAGAGCCTAAATGTGTCCCTCCACATCAAACACAAGTGCACCTTTAAAAAACTGCTGAACTGATGGGCAGTGCTGGGTGTAATATATGCTAAACTTTGCTCTAATGCAGTAATATAAGATGAGTCTCTACTAAATGAAGCAACAGCAGTATGGATATTGATTAAATACTTGTATTTAGTTCTTCAATTAGATCCATGACGGGTGGATAGAAAAACAATGATCCAAGGTGCTATACTCATACAGCCAATGCCAGGGGCGGAGCGTGGGGGTGGCTTACTGGGCTTAAGCCCGGGTTGTTTTGTCAGAAGCCCGGGGTCTTTTGGAGTGTAATTTTTTCATAGTTAGATGCCTGGCTGACAACTGTATAAAACAAAAAGTACACACAATATTCGAAGCACATAGTGCACACTGTGGGAATTTACGACTGTGCGTGAATCCCCCCTGATATTGGTATGATCCGAGCTCAGGCACTAAGCGACTGAGCGAGGGGGCGGGGCAGCTGCTGCCTGTGAGTGCGCTGTTGGAGAAACGGAGCCAGCCATACTAAGGAGAGCTTAAGTTTGACCAGGTACCAAAGCAAATCATTCGTACCGTACAAATAATGTAAATATGACGGTGCATCACGAAAGATTGATATCAAACTGATCACTTGACCCATATTACGTTACTTGCTCTTCAAGTGAATCAACAAATGGCGAAATGAAAAGCCGAACAAATGCTATTTTTTTTAGAGAGTCTTAGCTTACGTGTGTTTATTTCATATTTTCAGTTCTTACCCTCCCCGACTAAATCGGTTTCAGTTATGTACTGAAATATAAGAATGGACATTAGAGGCTTCTTTCAAAGAAAAAACTCAGGTAAATGTTATTTTATATATTATGCTTTGTATGTTGTTCAGTATATTTCTATGCAAAACAAGAGGGATTTCAGTACACAGCAGGATATTCACATTTGTAACCAGATATTTACACTTTAGGGAGAAAACATAAAACATTTTTACTGTACAACATCAATTTAGAGTAAACTTTTGTTTTAGATAAATATTGAAATATATTTTGAATTAGTTAAATGTCAGAATAAAGAGAGACAGAGCTTCTATTTTTTATCACTTTCATCAAATTTAGGAGTACATGTACACTAAGTTTATTGTTAATTAATAAGAAACTCCAGACGATTCCATTCTGAGCTGAAGAAGCTTCTGATAGGTTCGTAGAGTCCATGTGAGTAAACTGGTGGCACAGCTGTGGATGCATATAAGGCAAAACACAGAGCCTGTTTCTGTGACATGGGAACATCAAGAGATGTCAACCAAAACACCAGGAAAAGAACTGTGGAGCTCCATAAGTGTGGCTCAGTTTGAATACAATTTGGTGCCATTTGCAATTAAGAAATACAGATAGTTTCTCTCTTTACTCTTAAAGTTAACAAATATGTTTTTTATATTTATCAATCTAAAAAAAATAAACATTTAGTCTGATTTGATGTTACAATTAAAAAAGTGTTTGTGTTTTTATCTGAAGAGTTTGTAAATATCTGTATATTTGATGATTGTCAGCACAAAGAGAGAGAGGAAGAGAGGGAGATGGAGAATGAGGACAGAACAGAGATGAACAAGAGCAGGTGAGACACACATGTTAGTCAAATGGTTGTTTACCAAAAGTATCACCGTATCATAGGTCCTCATGTATCTCGTACCTAGTGTTTCTTTTTAGGTTTGTTATTTTTCAAATTCTATATTTATTAAGTTATGCAGCTTGTTTGCACAACAAGGCTAAATAATTATATAAACTTTTCTCAATCTAAATAGTGTACTTTGGTAGAATTAAAAAATAAGTGTAGTGCAGGTCTATGATGATTTTTAGTGCTACTATCATCTAGTTCTGATTCTGGTTCTGTCTTGGTTAAGTCCTCAAGTAGTCCTGATTTATAACTACAAATACACACACACACACAAAAAAAGTCTGAGAAGACACAGAAGCATGAACTTCATGTGATGCTATTACGACAGCCACTCTTTACATAAAACCGACATAACATGTAAGACAGTTAATGTAGACTGGGATCAAAGCCATGCTAAAAACAGCACCAGCTTAGGATGGTGCTGTTCAAGTTACAGACTTATATAAACACTCAGTGGGTTCCATATTACACTGCTATGCTATATATATAAAAGACCAAATCCACATAGCTTAGGCTGTGTTCATTTCCACCGGGTAATCCTGTGAGCCTGGAACTGGGTCAGCCTTGTGTGCATATATATTATTGTCCTTAAACACAGCTTGGTTACTCTGTCACACGCTTCATTCACACGACACTTTGTGATGCTTTCTCCCTCGATTCCTAATAACATAAATAAAACCCCGAAGCCTGATAGGACAGCAGGAAATTCCAGCACGGCTGATGAGAAAATATGGCCATGCCTGTGCCAAAGCACACACGAAGATGCTATTTGTTGACATTTCATTTTCGCTGCTCTGTTAAAAGGCTGTCTGCAAGAAGCGATGCAGCTTTACTTCTGCGTTTGTAATTTTCCAAGCCACGAGCATTACGTAATAATAACAGGGAGGACGTTAATGCCTTAACTACACCTTTTCACATGTGAGCGGATTTTGAGATTGCTTTTAAGTTTGTAATTTCCAACCATCACTGAGCTGACACCGATCATTACGTAATAATACAGGTGAGGACCGTGTGATGAATTCTGCCTTTTAACTACACAACTTTATTCACGCGACCTATGACATAGTTGTAGTTGGAAAATTGACACATCTCTCGAGTGTTTGTGATTTGAATGACAAAACAGTCGTGACGGTATATCTATGTCATCACTATGTTGTCAAAATCTAGAAGTC
>NW_024582431.1:0-1343 GCF_018398535.1 Haplochromis burtoni
ACAAACCTCAATACGAGGGTATGGAGAGCAGAGGTAACACGAAGAACGACAAGGAGGGAGAACAGCATGGAGGGACACAGAGTGACTCAGGGAAACAACACAGATGGACCAGAAACAAGCACAAGAGGACACACACTATAAATACACGTGGGGAAACAAGGAAACTGCACAATGGAGGGAGACACAGCTGAACCTAATTGACATGACGAGACAGGAAGGACGCAAACTAAATACACTGACACCAAATAAGGGCCTTCAAAGTAAAACAGGAAACATACACTGACAGAACTCAGAGACATGAAATTAACAGAGCAGAGGGAACACACAAGCAGGGATCACTGGACACTAAACCAAGGAAGAACAGAAACCAAAACCAAAAAAAGAAAGTCTCAAACAGAATACATAATAAGAAGAAGAAGAAACACAAAACACTGCCTCAAAAGACCCAGGACCATGACAGTTTCATAATGTCTAATAAGCTTCATACAGTTAAGCACAATCACTACATGACAGAAACACAATCTAATCTCTCTTAAATCAGGTTCGATCCTTGGCTGCATGCCAAATATCCTTGGGCAAGATACTGAACCCCAAGTTGCTCTCCGATGCATGCATTGGAGTGTGAATGTGTGCTGGTATTAAATAGAAAGCATTTAATCATAGAAAACAGTGCTGGTGTGAATGGGTGAGTAGAAAAGGCCAACGCCTCCTTACCCAGACAATATGGAACAGACTGCACACAGCCAGTATCTCGTCTCATAGTGTTGTTTGCGCTGGTGGCAGCAAAATGTGCACTTGAACCTTAACATGTGGAGGAACATCATCTTCATCAATCAGTGCGGATTCTGCTTTCAGGACTCGGATCATATGGTTAAGCTATGGAGAAGATATAGAGAACATTATAGTAATTGCTACACCCTTAGGGTAAAAGGTTTTGATGGAGGCAGTGTGATGGTGTGTGGAGACTTCTGTCATCATTGGAGGAGAATATAATCCACATGCTATAACTTGTTTTGACTAGCCACATATTAAAGACAGTAAAGCATTCTTTTTATATAAAAGAATATATAACATTTGTTTTGTTGAAATTATTTTATCAGTAAGTCATATCTGATGAAATGTCATCTTTTACTAGCCATTCTGTTAAAAAAATAGAAAAAACAAAGTCTGACTTGAAATGAATGTGGTAACAACACTAAGAATCTTCTTCTCTTACAGTCTTTTTGCAGCACACCAGAAAAATCCCAGGTAAAGCTATTATAGAAAATATAAACTGCATATGTGTTTCTGTTAGTGTGCATGCCAGCTGAGAAATGTTGTGAGAACAAGTACCTTTTCACATT
>NW_024582431.1:3282-25686 GCF_018398535.1 Haplochromis burtoni
CCAGATTTCTGCAACATGTATCATTAATTGTTCTGCTTATTGTGTGTTGATTCATCTTTAGATTCATAAAAATCAAGAAGTTGTGATGACATACGTACAGCAAAAAGTCTGCAAAGATGGAGGTGGAGAGGAAGGCGTCTATGAAATCATGACCGCAAATGCAACAGAAGACATCTACTGTAATGGAAACTTCCATAACGCCAACAGAAGATAAAAGAGTTTGTATCTGTGATCCATATCTTTTCTTTCATTAATATTGCTTAAAGTGTTCATAAAAACATTTGCTCTTTTTCTATAAACTGTGGAAACCCCTAAATTTAAATGATCAACATGAGTGTAACGTGAAAAAAATCTATTTCTGGTCACAATATGTCAGTTTTTGGTTGGTTGGTTGGTTGGTTTGTTCGTTTGTATGGTAATGCTGTTTACTTAAGATGTGCAAAAAAACGTACTGATCAGATGTGTTTTTCATTAGAACATACGTTGTTGCCGTAATCAGCAAACTCATGGCAATATATTCTTGAGATATTCAAAAAGAAAATAAAACATTTCAAAAGAAAATACACAGAAACATCCGCAAAACTGCTGACTCGGTCGGTTATTCAAACCAGCCCAGTCTTTTCTATTGAAGTATGATGACATGAGCTTTGATCTTCTTCTGAGGAGACCAGATTTTTGTCCTCCTTCAAAAGTTATACTGTCAGTGTCAGTTCTTAGAGTGTGGCACTGACCCCTGCAGGTGATGTGTTATTGTAACTCTGAATACAGTAATTATGGTGCATAGATATACTGGACAAGACATCAGATTGTATCACTCATTAATTTGAAATGGACTGGTCTTCATGTATGTTAATTGCAAAACTTGCTTTTTAATTTACTATTTTATACTGTTTTATACCGTTTTATACTGTCAATGTTTTGTATACCTATGATATGACAGAGGATGGAGTGTGGCAGAGAAGTTATAAATATATTAATAAGAACATGTACAACATAAATTGTTGTTTAGAAAGCAAATTGTTTAAAATTCCTATTTTTCAGGATAACCATTTTTGACTTTCCAGATGTATGTTTATTTTATTAAAGACCTGTCACATGATGTTAACAAAAAAACAGTTGCCGTCCACACTTAGTGCCTTTGTTTCTCTTTTCAACAAAATAATTAAAGGAATGCTCAAAAAAATCAAAAATCAAAGGAACACGTCTGATTGATTTATCTTATTTTAAGTATTTATTTATTGGGGGGGGCGGGGGCTGTAGCTCAAGTTAGAGTGTGCATTTGTGCCCCATTTTAGTTATGGGTTCAACAAGGTTTTGCAACACCTCACTAGCACAGGCCTCAGATGGAATTTAAACACCAAGTACAATAAATGAAGGAAACTCCCATGGTGAATAAAAAGATTTGCAATTAATAAAAATTCTCTCTAAGTAAAGATTACATGAACTTTTTTAACACTGCTGTAGCCAACCTTGAAGACACAAGCAGATTCCACCTCCCCTCACTTTTTCTGAAACCTCCAAATTGCAGCCTGCTCACAGTAGTCGAGCAGTTATGAACCAAGGACGTGTTCACCCAGCCAGGTGAAACACAGGGTTGCAGATCTGGAAAAAATCCTGTTTATTCTGTTGAAGCACAGCAGTTCATCCCTCTTACTGACAAGAGATCAGGCATTTTCCAGGTTATATATTCTTTTATATAAAAAGAATGCTTTACTGTCTTTAATATGTGGCTAGTCAAAACAAGTTATAGCATGTGGATTATATTCTCCTCCAATGATGACAGAAGTCTCCACACACCATCACACTGCCTCCATCAAAACCTTTTACCCTAAGGGTGTAGCAATTACTATAATGTTCTCTATATCTTCTCCATAGCTTAACCATATGATCCGAGTCCTGAAAGCAGAATCCGCACTGATTGATGAAGATGATGTTCCTCCACATGTTAAGGTTCAAGTGCACATTTTGCTGCCACCAGCGCAAACAACACTATGAGACGAGATACTGGCTGTGTGCAGTCTGTTCCATATTGTCTGGGTAAGGAGGCGTTGGCCTTTTCTACTCACCCATTCACACCAGCACTGTTTTCTATGATTAAATGCTTTCTATTTAATACCAGCACACATTCACACTCCAATGCATGCATCGGAGAGCAACTTCAGTATCTTGCCCAAGGATATTTGGCATGCAGCCAAGGATTGAACCTGATTTAAGAGAGATTAGATTGTGTTTCTGTCATGTAGTGATTGTGCTTAACTGTATGAAGCTTATTAGACATTATGAAACTGTCATGGTCCTGGGTCTTTTGAGGCAGTGTTTTGTGTTTCTTCTTCTTCTTATTATGTATTCTGTTTGAGACTTTCTTTTTTTGGTTTTGGTTTCTGTTCTTCCTTGGTTTAGTGTCCAGTGATCCCTGCTTGTGTGTTCCCTCTGCTCTGTTAATTTCATGTCTCTGAGTTCTGTCAGTGTATGTTTCCTGTTTTACTTTGAAGGCCCTTATTTGGTGTCAGTGTATTTAGTTTGCGTCCTTCCTGTCTCGTCATGTCAATTAGGTTCAGCTGTGTCTCCCTCCATTGTGCAGTTTCCTTGTTTCCCCACGTGTATTTATAGTGTGTGTCCTCTTGTGCTTGTTTCTGGTCCATCTGTGTTGTTTCCCTGAGTCACTCTGTGTCCCTCCATGCTGTTCTCCCTCCTTGTCGTTCTTCGTGTTACCTCTGCTCTCCATACCCTCGTATTGAGGTTTGTAGTTTAGTTCTTAGCTTTCCCAGTTTAGATTATTTCTTAGTTCTCTTTCTCGCGCCCTTGCTTTTGGTTGTATGTCAGTCTCCTTAAATAAAACTCACTCACATCTCAGCCAGTGCCTGCACTTTGGGTCCTTCATTCATACCTCAACACAGCTTGCCCCACAAACCGTGACAGAAACAGCGAATTTTGACAAAGTGCTTAACTTTGAGAAGCTTCCTAACAGTCTGCAGTCTATGAACTAACCTCAGCTAACAATGTTAGCTTGGTGGCGAGTACCCTTCATTAATAGTAATAAAAATCACACAGCATAGCACATCGACGGTACTGAAGTTTTGCCCATCCCATTCTTCTTATGTAGTGGTGTTGGAAATGCATTCCCGCCCATGCACTGCTGGCTCTGGGTCCATTGTGTAACTTACACCACCAACATTAACAGGATGCTTAATTTAGAGCCTCTTATTGGGTATTTTGTTTGGGTTTCCAGCAATCCGAATCAGAGAAACTGTATTAATCCCTGTTGGAAATTGAGCTTAAATGTTTAAAAAGAAAAGAGGCGTGGGTCGTACTCAAACCCAGGCCGCCTGTTCTCAGCCATGCAATGTATGACTATATGCTTAGCCAACTGAGTTAAACCTACCCCCGACTGCATTTAGTCACCAAATTTGGAGAAGGCATAGAGAGGGGCTAGCCTAACATATGACACAGGAAATGACTGCCGTGTATTCTATTTATTTCAACAAAGTAACTGTATTCTGATTACCATCCATTTAAATGGTAACTGTAATAGAATACAGTTAGATCGTCTTGATGCATTCTCAATCATCCAGGAAAGTAAATCTCCAAAAGTTGATTCTGTTCATCTGGATGTAGCGTTTTCACTTAAATATGCAAAGTGTTCAGATTTGAACGAAATTTACATGAAATAAGCCATATATGGTGTTGTTACAACTAAGTTTTATTACAAATGCGAGGATTGATTGTATAGTGGAAGTTAGAATATGACTGCTTAGAAGGACAAAAATATTTTTGTAGCCTCAGACCACTTGTGGTAAGTGGGGCTCTCAGTAGTTCTATTTTTTGTGGTGAGTGTGAACATCATATTGACAGTTTTAGTTTTACTGCACTCTTCAGATAGCTGAACTGACCTAAAACATGAACTGACATAAAACAAACACGTGCAAATTGTATTATCTTACACAAAAGTGTCCAGCATACCTGACAGCTCAATCTTGGTGTAGTTTCCAACTCTCCACTGTGAGTCTGACCCACACCAGTATGTCCCAGCATCAGCTGCTTCCAGTTCTGTGACCTTCACTGTGAAAGAGCTGGAAGCAGCATCATCTTGCAGTGTGAACCTGCTTCGACTCGTCACCATGTCTGAGCAATTGTTGCGGTGGTCTCCCTTACAGAGGAACTTCCTGTTATCCCAGTGTTGTGGAGGATAGGGACACTGCAGAGTTAGTGGATTTCCTGCAGTACCATTTATTTTAGTTGAGTTGACACAGCACCACTCTGTCAGATTGAAAGAGAAACATTATTTTCGAATAATCAAATATTTAAGTTTCTTAGAGACTATTTGACAGCAAATAATGTCTTCTTGGTGCTGGTGTAAAGAGCTATTACTGTGATTTTTTTTACCTTCAACTTCCAGCTCAACAGCAGAGAAAACATCCAGCTCAGAGTTTCTTTGAACACCACAGAGGTATGACCCTGAATCATTACGAGTCAAACTGTTAATGGTCACTGTGAATGTTCCTGACATTTTGTCATCATCAAGTCTGAATCGCCCATTTTGTTTGGTGTCAGAGGTGATCAGTGCCTGCTGCAGACATGTGGAGGGCCGGTTTCCTCTGCAGATGTACTTCAGGCTGTTCTGAGACTCATACGGACAACTGACAGACTCAGAGTATCCCTCATAACTTTGAACTTTGGTCACAGTGTCACAGCAGCTGTCTGTCAAGAAGGTAAACAATAAACAACACCAGAAGATACGTTACAGCCACAAAACTATTACATATAAGACTTAAGTGTTTTTTCCAAGTTAAAGTGCAGTTTTACAGAAGGTCAATTTTGCAGCAAAAAATACAGATAGTCCTGCACTCACATACCACTGTTTAAAGAAATGCAAACTTCTATTAACCTGAAACTGAAGTCCTTCCCTTTAACTTTATTTGTTGTGATATTGTTTTTTATTAGCAATCTATAATTGACTTTTGCAATGGCCCCCCCTTTTTTTTTATTTTTACCTTGTACTAATTTCAGCTTGACTTGAGTGTAGATGTCTGTTCCAGTTATCGTCACCCCACACCAGTATTTTCCAGCATCCGTAGATTGAAGATCAAAGATAGTTGTTGTGAAGATTCGTGCACTGTTGTCATCATAAATTGAGTATTTGGTTTTGCTTGCTTGTGATGTTGTAATGAGAACATCATCGCTGCCACAGCCGTCCTTACATAGGTACTTCTCATGAGACTCATATCTCTGATCATAGGAGCAAGAGACATTAACCTCTCTCCCCACATATCCAGTCACATGGATCATCCCCACTGCACTGGTCAGACATCTCAGAGAAACTAAGAAGACAAAATATAATGTGAAAAGATCATGTTTTACTTTGTCAGGTCAGCTTTCTTACTAGCAAATTTAGTGCTGTTTAAAGAAATAAGACCAATACAGAGCTTCACTTACTGTTGCTTAATACTAAAACATACATTTATTTGTTAGTATACAGCTGACTTTAATCTTTGTCTGTTTACTTATTTAAATTACTTACTGCAGAAGATGAACAGCAGATTTTGAATGCTCCACATCTTTGCTCATCGAAATAGAAACATAACAGGAAATATTGTCAGTACTGAAAAGCTTGTGCAGACACAACGGTCATTTCATGTCATAGCAATATGAGGGGAGGGGTGGAGCTAGACTACCAGGACATCAACATTCTTAGATGGAAGTTCATATAACGGTATTTTAATAGTTTGTAAAATAGCTGACATATGACATCTAGTGGTGAAAGAAGTGTTATGCGGTGTATAAATGAAAAGTCTTGAATCAAAAGAGTTAAGTAATAGTATTTAACTATATTTAGTAGGGGTGGGGAAAGTTTTATACAGTATAATATTGTGATATTTTCTGTGGTGATATTATATTGATACAGGGACACCAAATACCATTATATATATTTTTTTAAAAATTAAAAATTCTCTTGGAATAATGAAAACAAGAGGGCTGATCTCATGCACTTCCTGAAATAATGTTTGGCGAGCAAACTTATATTGATTATATTGATTATGTCAGCTCAACCAAAAAGGCATCCAGCACACTTGTATTTCCAAACTTACCTCCTAATTCAAAGCAGGCTATTGCTCTGTCACACTGAAGTAAAACTAGGCCCCAAATCTCCTTTCACCTGAAGGACAAAAAAACAAAACAAAAAAAAAACAACAACAAAAATTGTGTCTGGCTTGTGACTGTACTAAATTTTTTCCTATTCTCCAACCAATTGCAAGTTGTGGTGATGAAATGGTTGGCCAGTGGATGGCCACTTTTTCTTACAAGGTGATTGGACAGATCTTCTGACAGAGACGCACAACTAACTTGGACTGGTTGCAATGACTTTTAGAGAGATTTTCACTCTCTAAAAAATGCAACAAATACTATGAATTCAGACAGATTGCCAGTGTGTTTCCAGCAGTGAAAATGAGTCTTTGTCAGTGTGCACAATTTGAGGAGACTTGACTAACTTGCTTTCCAGCTGGGTGTATTCTGGTCATCAGAATACAGGGAGAATACAGAACAGGGAGGCTGCTCAGCATATCAGAAAATGTTAAAAATTGGAATAATATGAGTGGAGTATTGTGATAATATCATATCATAGGACGGCACACTTTTTCACTCTTTCATCCACTGGTGAGACCGCATTTCCTCTCCAGCTTATGAGTTATCTGTTTTAAGGTGCACATTTGAGAGTTATACCAGGGAGTCAAGTACTTCTGATTTGAGGCTCTTTTTCACAGCAACTACAGTATCTAGAGTGAAGAGGTAAAAATCTTCCACACTACTCATCTTGCAGAAGACAAAGGGGAGAACCACTTTTCTGCTCTCCATAAAACATTTTTCACCTGTACATCCGTTCTCCCCCTCTCTCCCCCTCTCTCCCCCTCTCTTTCTGGGTGTTAGATCTTCTGAGATGACATCTGCCCTCACACCCATCCAACATTCAATTATTGACATTTAATCACCTGATGTCCAGAAATATTGTGCAAAAAATTTGAATGAAAAAAGTTGCGTGTTTATTGGTATCTACCATCATGCAAAATTTGAATATGATATGTTAAAAAACAAGACATACGGACAAACAAGCAAACATAAAAACGAAAAAGGATTACATATTCACAACCTTTGGTGAACAAAAAAATAAGAGTCAATTATATTCAAATGTTGCAGCACTGAGGAAAATCTGCAATCTTTTTTTGTCACAATTAGATACGTTTTATTGATTGACTTTCTATTAAAGTAACATGCTGACAGTTAAGAATTAGTGTAAACACTGTGCTAGGTAATTTTATATATTTTAGGGTCTATGTTTTCAACGAAAGTCATTTTTCAAATTTAATAGAGATATCTATAATGTTTGTCTATACTTATTTATTAAAAAGGGGAACATCCTTTGTCTTTTATCTACATCTTTTTTTTGTCATCCGGAAGTCAATAAATGTTCATCCCAGAAAATTACTCTTACTAATATACCTACAATTTCTTTGGTATACTCCATCCTCCGTCATTTACGTCATCATTTCATAAAGTTAGTAAATTTAATAACAAGCTTTATAATTAACATATAAGAAACCAACACAATACCAATTATTGGGTGATGCAATCTGAAGTCTACATTTATTTCAAATATTGCACTATAAACACTGTATTCAGTGTTGCACTAACACCAGCAGGAGGCTCACTGTGACACAATATCCAGTAAAAAGGAAGGAAGTTGTTTTAGAGGAAAGGGCTGGATGGGTTTGAATAACTGCATATAACTGCTCAACAAAGAAAACACAGACCAATGAACAGTACATGCTGCAGGGACCTTGATTACTGATGGACACATTTTGGATTTCCCTCCCCTACATATCACTGCAGGCAAAGTAGGATTATTGACTTACAGTTGCAAACCTCTGCCAGTGAGTCAAGTTGGAGTTTCATTCCTCAGTGTTAAAAAGAAAAATGTGCAGATATTTAATAATAGGAAGATGAGATCAGTGTGACATGTGACATGGCTGTAATTAGGTGCCCAGAGCTCAACGCCCACACGCCTCAAATGAGACGCCATCTCTCCATCCCCTCCCTCCCTCAGCCTCTGCAAACAGGCTCCCGGGCGCCTGGAAGCTGCTGCACACACACACACATCCAGCTGTGCCACATGCTGAACAAAATTTGCATATTAAACATAACTAACAGCAAATCAAGTTTTCTTGTATCCCATATATTCATAATTAAATGTTTTGTAGGCCCACTACCCTATTAAGACTTAGGACTTTAGTTTTCTTACTCCACTTCCTGCTGCACCCATCACCTACTCTGAGGTGTTTGACTTGGGGTTAATTTGCTCACAGTGACCTCAGTTGCTGAAAACATACAAAAATACATGTGGTTATTTTAACTTACACATTGTAGTGTAAAGGTCTGTGAGTATATATGATACCTTTAACCCTGGAACATTATAAGTTGTTTATAGAACTTATAAAGAATAAATAACTAACACTCATCAGTAGCAGCACAGAGGGTATTGTGTAAACCACACACAGTGTTGAATCTGAAAAATAGAAACCAAAACAGAAAAAAGTGGACACTTCCTCAAAAAAAATGAACATAACAAACTTTCAAGGACATAACAGCAAAACATGTTTTGACATATTAGCTTAAATGTACTTTTAGTTAAAGTAACCATAAAGCCATTACTATAACCAAAGCCAAATATTTATTCTAACTCCTATTGTGGAAAGCCATTACTTACATAACGAACGTGCTAATACTTCTTATTCAATCCGCTGAGTGGACCTAGATCCTTGTCCCCGGGCATCAATTAGAGCAAAGCTACTACATAGATTGTGCTCACGATCATTGTTACAGCTTTTGTTTTCTTTTTATCTAACACGCAACCTTTTTGTTAAACAACGAATCACATCATGAGTTCTCGTGAGCCGCTCCTAGCCAGTGGAGGAGCGATGTTTTCTCTTTAGAAGTTGAATACTCTGGTCTCTTGTTGTGGTACTCTGGCGAGCCAGGTAGAATCAGGAGGAGTATCTTCTGCAGTGGCGAACAACTCTAAGGGAGCCAGACTCTAGTCCAAGCCGTTCATTATCATCAACTAACGACCAACCAGCCTATAGCAGAAATGATTTTTAGCGAGCTTAAATTAAGGCCAACTCATCGTGTCAAGTTGCATGTATTGTTGAACTGGGCAACGGCACAGCACCTAAGCACACACACTGTTCACCAGCCCTCTATTGCGTTCAACAATTTGCTTTTGATTTTGCCTTCTGAGAGAGGAGACCCTGTCATTACTCCTTAGCAAAGTACCCAGAAAGTGCTATTACAAGACTTGCGAGTAGTGGAGTGATCATTTTCTAGTTTTCTCTTGCAATTAGACTATGAGGAGAGAACTCAACATTCTCTTACCTAACACGACCCCGAATAAGCTCAAGTGTGTACTTGAGTACGACCTTTACTACGCGGCATTTATTGCGGTGAGTGCGTGCTCAACCAAGGTCAGGTTTGCAGAAACAGTGAACTTATGATGTAAAGACCCAGCCTTTAAGACGCAAAGTACCCTATATTGCATGCCCCCAGTTTGCCCAGCCCCAACCCAGAATTAAAGACTTAAAGTGTATTAGAAAACCCCCAAAGGCTAAAACAATAAAAATTGAGCACCAATCGTGGAACCACAACAGCGCATGCCATGAAGCATATATATCTAATTTGTTTGTGTAGGCCAGACCCGAATCAACATGGAACCACAAGCCGTACCATGATGAGTATATGGCAAGAGATTTATACCGAGCTCGAAACGAGTCTTACGGCCATGGCGCAGAAATAGGGTGTGATAAACAGTGAACCGATTCAGGCTGAAGAGTTATTGTGGAATCGAGAAGTGCCAGGGAATAGGGGAACATATCCAATAAGCATCAGAGTGTGAAATACGCCTTCATAAATAAAAGAAAGTGCTAGAGGTCAAGCTGTGTTCATCTAATTCTAAGAAGTGATGCCTACGTGGTGCCGAACCACAGAGTGATATAAGAGTGATGCAAGCAATAGGTTCGTGCCAGCCCTGTCCACGACGAAGGCAAGGGAAGTGATCAAAACAAGTACTCTAACACGAGAGAAGTTCTTATGTTATCCAGAGGCAATCAGTTGTATTGTGGCGAGAAATAATAAGCTAGATCCGGTTAATGAGTCTTATCATCATCCGGTCCACTGCAGTGCGCTACGAGCCTCACTCTCTATTACCCTCCCTGGTACAGCCTCTATGTTATGATTTTCAGAACTGAGGCGAACAACCTGAGGCTAAATACACTAATACCCTTAAAGAGAGGCTTTTTTGAACACGGCCGAGCACAATCTCTTCTACCATTTATGTCCTACATAAGTTTATCAACAACTTCGATATGGAGGTCATACAACCATATACGAATACAGCCCGCACATTGCTTACTTTCCTACACACATATTCTAAGAAACAATTGTCTGTGCGTAAGTAAGTACTGATGTGAAGAGGTAATATTCTAGTCCAAATCACAACTTAACCTATTGCGAAAGTCAATTTTATTAACCATAAAATATACCAGTGATAATAACCTTTTTTCAATTTCCTTATATGACATTTCTGACCAAAGATGTATAATGTATACGCCAATCAATGCGGTTTGGCGAGCCCATAAGGGGAGTGCAATCCTGAGACAATATATAATTCATGACGAACAATGCCTGGCAAGTTTATATTCCTGTATACCTAGCTAGCTTGGAGAGTATAAGAAACACTGAGAGAGAGAGCTCACAAGACACCATAGCTTCAACATAACCAACACTCGACATCGCTGTACATCTTCCAGAACCACCATAGGCGTGCCATTTTTTTGCCTTTTCAATTTTGAAAAGTGTCCCTTTTAGTTTGCACAATGTGCTTGAAAGAAACTCTCCTCAGCGTACCCTGTCAGCGTACCACTCCGGTCCGGTGCGTTCTCACGATTCTCATAATTAGCCTGTTATGAACCGATTCCTGAGTTTCTTCTGTCTGAAACAGTCTCACTGCTCCATGGTAAGAGGATTAATTATTGCCAATACGACAACACATGTGTATGTGGCGAGTGGTCAAACGAACTGCGAGCTCGCGTCTACGTCAAGAATCTGTCACTCAAGTATCCGGTCTACGCTTCTTGTAAAACCTCCAAATGAATAGAATTATTTCAAAAAGTCATTGATAAGTGCTGTGATCGTTAGCACAAGCACAAGAACCGAAGAGATAGCATTACTGCCTGTATGGAGCCATTAGCTACAGTGAGAAAAAGAGCTTCGGGTGCACGTTATTGACAAAATAAACATAAAATAGGTTGTCACCCATAAGTACCGACACACGTAAAAATAACACCCATAAACAATTTAATTTAAAATAAGTAAAGCAAATATGCCTTTAACACGAGAGAACTAAATAAGAAATGGCACCCGACCGTTACAAGCTGCTCTTGTGATACCTAAAATATGTTTTTAAGAAATTCTGTCCGTCCACGGGATTGCCATGGTCACGTTACAGTGGTGTACTAATAATTCACATTTAGAAATGTGTGTGTGAAGAAAATGTATTGGCCTCAGCTGTTTAAAATAAAGACCAAAATCTCAGTCCATCAAAAGCACAGTGATACATATGATCATCTATCATCTCACACGGACAGAATTACTATACGTAATTCAGTTGACTAATAGAAGCTAAATACAACAGTTACAATCTCTCTAGCAAGAGCGAAATTTCTCTGCGTGGGTGTATCTATTTCCCAGAGCTACACAGTCACACACAAGCTGATCTTCGAGTCGCAATCCCCACTGGTTCACGAACACCACCAATCACACTATCATCATACATCCACCACAACATCACATCACACTCCTCTCCGTCAACCGGTCCCTGGAACCCTCGTTCTGCTCTTCTGTTTCAAGAAGAACAATGTCAGCGCCAGCTTGCTGCGCGTCCAGTAACGCCTCAATCCGAATTATAGACCTCTTAAGGACGAATTGTCGGGTGTGGCGCACTATTGCTCTTACGTGCTACTCAATGCTAGCTACACGAGCAAGCTTTAAACCCGGTCCTGACAGGGAACCTCATGCGATAATGTACCCCCATGTCTGTTGACAAACCCGTGTGCCATCCGCAACTTCGTCTTTTGTTCCGAGTGGCCACTCGTCCGAACGTTCTTTTATAACTCAAAGAAGCCGTGGCCCATCAACTGTGTTGTGTGAACAACAGTTAGCGTTACTGAAAGCACGTCTCATCCACTATAATCGGCTGCTGTTCTTCTGTCGAGCCAACACAGTCTGTACAACGTGTCGTGCCGAGCCCACTACCAATCCTAGCCCTACTAACTTGAGCTGCTGTTCTTCTGTCACAAATCACACTTGACACGTGTGCAGCCTGCCTATACTGTAACTTCACCTCTCTTTTGGACTTTCTTGCTTTGTAAGGTTCACTCCATGTTCTTAAACTGATCTACTATCACTGCCCCTACACTTTGCATCTTTACTGTCATATATATCTCCAGCTCCTTCATGCACATGTATTTTTCTCCTCAGAGTATACCTACACCTCTCTAGGCTTTCTTCCATCCACCTGGCCCCTACTCTCACTACAGATCACAATGTCCAGCCATAGCTGTCTTTTTAGCCACTGCCTATATTGCATGCCTAACTCCAATGCAGGTAATTGGCGACAGTATTGGCTGAATTTGGATGCAGGCAATCCTTTCTTAATGTCCTTTGCTATAAAATACCTGGATTTTAGGCAAGGCTAAATCACTCCAGAATATGGACTGTAACATCTGTACCAGAATTTTGAATGTCTGACTTTTAAAGCCCTACCTAATAAATTATTCAAACACAATAATGGTACCGTTAGGCCTGTTAGATGGTTTGACTTTGAGGCATTTAATCAGTGGACTGAAATAATAACCAAATGTACCTGATACCTGATTTTAACGCCTGAGAATTGCATGAGAATATTGATTTTAGAGACATAAGTGTTACTAATCCAGAACTGGCACTGGGCAGAGTAAGTCATGTGTAAATTCGTATTACGCAGAAACCATAATTTAACTAATCAGCTCGTGAAATCGAGGCCAAGAGTAAACAGAGCAAGTTTCTTAGATGTAATAGAACTGGAAGATAATAGCTGCCTAGCTGGAGATAATACGAAATTAACCGGGTAAGAGAGTGTTACATTCGCAACGATATCCAGTTTAGAGTAAGAACCAATAACCTCATAGTGCTTCATATATAACAAGAGTGAATTCCCTAATCTAGCTAAAGGACTACAAACCAGTACAGCTCCTCTCCCATATAGTCGACAACACAAATACATGCCCTACTGCACCACCCGTCATTCCCTACTGCACTAAGTAAAACAAAATGATCATGCAGAAATGTAATGCTTATATGTCCAAAAGCAGGCATGGATGATATGGAGCATTGTTTAAATGTGTGTCCACGAGTTTATGAGCCTCTTAAGCAACAGTGTGTGTGTCCTGCGTTGCAGTAACCTCTGCTTCACACCATACTGGAGGAGTATGCCTGTCACAAGAATAAGAGCTGAAATAACAATGAGATAACGTTACCACAACAAGAAATAGCAATATCACCATCCGAAACGTTATGACTAAATGTTGTCCGTTCAGGCACTGAAACTTATTAAAACATCTCATATGGCCTATTCAAAACAAAGGTTTTTGTAGCCATTATCTCCATTACACAATCAATGCAAATCCTTGTGCCCTGGATAAAGCATGTCCAAAAGCATACTTAAGAAAAAATGGAAGGGTGTCCCAATATAAAATAAATACAGTTCGAAGAATGTTTATGCTTTCAATATATTTAATGTCTCTTTCTCTGCCCTTGTAATACAACCAGCAACACTTACTACTATTTCGCTCTCTACCGTACAGGTTCCAGCCAGGTCGTTGATGTCGCGAGAAGAAGAATCAGCGACCAAGAAGGAATGAGAAAGTTGTGCTGTAACTATAACCGAAAGCCTACTCTGTCACAGACCGTATTGCTGACGCTAGCTGCCCTATGAACATCACCATGGGCATGAGACTCTATATACATCAAAGGCTGAACAGAATATAATAATTGTTAAGAGTCCAGATAAGATCAAATAATCTTTGCATATGTTCTTAGAAGTCTCAATATCCTAACGTATTGATTGTGTTTAACTGATATCCTCCTGAATCGTGCGGCATCGTCAGAACTTAGCGAATTCACAGTCGTTTTCATTTTTGCCGGTCTTTGCTTTGTAAGGTTCTGTTACAGAAATGTTAAAACTTTGTGTGTCTTTACCTGGGTTGCAATAGACTGAAAAAAATCATCAAGTGCACTCCACAGCCTCGCAATCAGTTGTTCCAATCAATTTGTACACAGGTTATAAAACACGGAGTGGATGAAGCGGTTCCAAACTGACTTCTACCTGTGACCGTGAGAATAGACGTCTGTTCATCATCTGCTAGTAATGAGACTAAGAATATAGTCCTGAATCTCTGTCTAGCATCCAGGTGTTGATCTACGTCATCAAGAAAGCAAGAGATCCTGTCAGTCTGTATCAGCCCTTTTCTAAGAGCCATCTATAAAACACAAGACCACCTCGTTACATCAGAGTCTGCCGCAGGTACGAAGCAGCCTCGCACAGCCTTCAGCACATAACACAGACACCTGCGTGCAGTCCTACCTGTATCACTGCTCATTGCTCACTCCTAATTAGAGGCCATATGTTTGCAGCGTGAAACAATCTTATTCTTACTCGATGAGTACGCGAACACACTCAGAAGCACGCGCGCCGCATTCAAAAACATGGCAACAGATGGACCGCAAAACACACGCAAACAATAGCCACCCACACCCGGGCACATTAATGCACGTCAGTCACTGCACGCACGCACACACACACACACACACACACACACACACGCAGACGTATACAGCCCACTCTGTTGCCTCTGAGCGGTCTAGGCAGATCAAATAATCATGCTTTCCATCTGTTTCCATTTCTCTACATTAGCTTTGTGAAGGCGCCCTACAGACCCTGTTAAGAAGCGCCGCAGCCATGGGTAAAATAATCAAATAACAATTAAAATAAAATCGTCCTTCAACCAGTGCTGTCCTAACTACTCAAATAGTGCCTTACTACATTAGCTTTGTGAAGGCGCCCTACAGTGTAACACATCTTAAATGTTAAGATGGAGTGGTCTCCTCTGAATGAACTCTATAGATAGTTAAAGAAGCTTAATGATCCAGTAACTTCTCTAGACAATCCTCTCCACTCGGCTTACACCAGATGTTACAGTTCACCATTATTCATGCTCCGTAGATTTAGTAAAATAGAGGTAACCGATTCATTATGTATAGCAGCAAGGAGACGCGTAGAGAACAAGGAGTTCCCTGACTCCTCCAGAACATTCCGCATGCGTTATAATACCTCTGCTCCGCAAATTTCTGACTTATGGATTGTCCAAGCCCGTTAGTGCATGATGATAATAGGTCATGTCTGCGGCTGAGGAAAGAGTCAGCCGGCGGTCGGAAGCAATCTTTTGATCATGTCTAGTGAGATATGACGGGTGCCGTGAGTAGATGGAGAGTATGGATGTATGTAGGTGGATTGGTATACTCCTGAGGAAAAAATACATTGTGATAGAGGAGCCTGACGAGATATATATACGCAGTAAAGATGCCGAGATACGACATGAGTTAGTGCGAGGACTGCATTCGTCAATGATACAGTATTTGTTTAAGCCTAACCCACCGGAAGCTGCTAACTTTACAATAGAAGGGAAGACAACGCCTATCCTATACAACTGGAGAGAGAGCTGATGAAACACAAATTGCTAACCAGCGTCGAATCTGCCATGAATGGAGAATATTGAGATCTGAATCCGTGTATTGGAATTGTGACAGCGCGAATCGGGAACACACTACAAGGGTCAAAGCGCAGACAAGTATATAAGAGACTATTACAAGGTTAACCAACATGGATGAATAAGATGGTGAGAGTGATGAGCTTAATGATGTGCTACACGACTTCTAGTGCGCATGCAACGTCGGACCTGTGGAACTGAGAAGCATAGAGAGAATAACGAGTTGCGCATGGAGTAAGTGAGAAAGGTAAGTTGGGACAACCATACCTGCGCGCACTGATAGCCGCGTCAAGGGAAATCAGGCGGCCGTGAGAGGAGACGGAATACTGGGGAGTAAGAGGAGTGAGACAAGTGCCGATGAGGTTGGCCATGATTGCTTTTGTGAAATACTCACCTGTAATTGAATGCAGACAAAAGATGGAGTGGAAGAGTGTAGCTATGTAAGCGGCGCGACTTTGCCTTGGGTAGCCGATAGTCTTAGTGGTACTGAAAACGGCGTGCGACATGTGGAAACTGGGAAGAGACACTCTGACATCAGACCATTAAGTGTTCTTACATGAAAATTATAATAAGAACGAATAACACCTGTGGAAATCGTGACTAACGGGCAGCGAGCAAAACCTTATCTTCGCTAGTTTCAGTCTTCCCTATCAGGCGCCTGAATACCATTATACTAAACAAAAATCCAACCAATTACCATGTGTTAACCAAGAATTTGTGTGTCATTATTATATATTAGACTAAAAGGAGTGAGGCTAGAACACAATTGTCTGATCCTAGCCTGTACCGCTAAACAGTATTGCCCGACCCGTGACCGAAAGAATATTTCTATTATAACCTCTAGAAGTGCATCGAGGCGAGAACGTCAAGCCCGAAGCTTGACAGAGCAAAGCGAACGGGACTTTTAGCCGAGACCTCTGAACGTCCCGTTTAAAATATATTGTAAGCATATTGCTACTTTATTTAAAAAATATGGGTGCGAGAGCGATTCTTCTCGAAACCTGTGCCTGTCGTGACAACGAAGCTTCATCTTTCCTCCTCTCTGTTTTTTTTATAATTGTCACTTATGTCTAGACACCTGACTTTACACCACATCGTGCAATCTAGCAGTAACACTTTGTATCTTGCTTTTGCATTTAGCCAAATACCCAACCGTTAGTGCCCGAGCCTTGCGTAAGCAAATAAATTTTCGATCAGCTCTTGATATGATCAGTTATGATTAATGTCTATTACCCATACACGAAGCCATTGCCTCCCAGTGTTTGAGCCACGCAACCTACAGTGCCCTTTTATGCCCAGTAGAGTATCGAACCGATGTGTATGTATACAACCCAAAGTAGAGAAAACCTACCAAAATGGTCCATTCAGCCCTCACAATTAAAAGCCGTTAAAAATACTAGAAACTCCACAAATCCACCCGAACCCGAAATGTAACCGCTTATAAGTGTCTGAAGCCATACGTCCTCTCTTGTCAGTTAAATTCGCCAACTAAACTAAACTGACCGTATTGTATATCAAAAAATAAAAGGAAACAAAAACCTGTAATCTCCCAATCCCGGTGGCTTCCTGATGTGACAAACAACGAATTGCTCCCTTCATCAAAATGGTAAAATTGATAAAGTGTTGTATCCGTATCCTTTTATTAAATCTCAAGTCTCAAAGTGAACAATAAGCATCAGGCTCTGACTCCAAAATATCCTTTTGTATATGTCTCCGAGAAGACATCTGAATGGCCCACTTATGACTCGAATGAAGAAGCCTAATATAATTTTACGCCTATCATTGATGCAAGAAGATCTCATGAGTTCAAATATAAGGAAATAGGAAGGACAGAAGTCTGTACGATCGTATCACTAGGTGAATTAAATGTATATATATTAGGAATATGAAATACAGAGTGAATTGTGAATATAGTCAAGAGAATGTACCTGTTATGACTCGAAAAGATATGCTATCAAACTCTTTCCCAGGTATCTGCGTTGGACGTTTGAGTCGTCTATCCTGGTGTTGTCAGAATAGATTAGAGCCAAGTTACAAGTACCAATTTGGGTGTTCCTTGTTGATGCCTCCTCTTTCCTTCCCTGAAGACAAATCTAGGGCGATTTGTCTCATAGATAATCTTTATAAGTGTAAATTCTATATTTGGCGGTCCAAACAAGCTCAGTCATCGTAGTCAAAGAAAACCAGTAGTTTGGAAAAGTCCCATAGTTGCGCTACTAGGTTCCTGAATTTAAATGAATTGAGTGCCATCATTAACAGCACCCTTCTACTTCAATATAATATAGAACTATCTAGCCTTCAAGAAATGTAAATCCCAATCTAACTCTTCGACAGCGAAGCATGGAGTCCACTATAGAATTAGAACATTGGATGCGTGGCCCAGACACTACCGCTCGTGCGACCAGAGAGACCTTTCGCGTCCCAACACTCTCTTTCTCCATCTGCATCCATCACCCTGTAGTCCAGTACGTAATTGATCATGTGTGGAAATTTTCCGCCTGCCTCCTCCCTATTCCCTTTATAAATGACTTTTCCTATTTATTGTGCGTTGTGCGAGTAACTACGTATGAAACTGAATCACTTCGAACTGCAATTCAACGTCCCATAACACTCCGCTGCGCGCACAGACGAACTGTTCCAACCATGTATCATCTCAACTCTTTACGAAGAGCGAGGTGTCAGAGCTAACAAACAATACCCAACTCACAAAATCTCGTATTAACTCTTATGGTCTAATGTATGCGGCGGAAAGTGTCAATATGTCTTTATATAAGTCATTTACTTATACTCCTTCAGGAAATTAAATACTTTGTATAGTTCTGACGATCTGCATGCAAGGTTAGTAAGGCGATGTATACTTGCGTGTCTACTAAAATGCGACTGCTTTTATTTTTATGCGGTACCATCTTCTATCAAGAGTATCAATCATCTCCTTCTGCTCGTTAAAATACGTTGGTACCTGTTTTGGCTCGAGAGAACAATGACGGTAAAAGCACTAAACAGGGTTTGAGCATAATCAGGCGGTCGTTGAGTCATGACTCAATTAGGTGGCTCTACTTTACATAGAGAACAAATGCAAAATAATAAACATCACTCAATAGTCTTTCACAATCTCACAATCTCTGCTACAACGAGTTGCATCGTACAAATAAACCGAACCGTTCAATATTGGTGACAGCTGGAACCTGTGTGCTGGTTGGGTTCAAGTCTATCGTATAGTGAGTACGCTACAGAGAAGTGATGAGCGCATAAACAGAATAACGTCAGCTCAAAATATTCAGTCTTCCCTTGCAGAGTCATATCGGTGTCGGTATGGATGAATTAGAGTGAAAGACTGTCTAGTTCCTATTCCCTACCTCGCGTCGAAAAATCAACCTGAATTCATCTGCTCCAACAAAGACCAGAAGACGGCAGTGATCCAGCTACTACTAATGAAAGAGTCGCACCACTGCTATTAGAGCACATATTTGATATTAAACAAAAAGTTGCGGTAAAGAGCCAAAACAAAAAAGCAACTAAGGTTGATCTGAGAGAAACAAAGTATATTTCAGAACCTAGGGAAGTTGTCTTCACCTCTGTAGAATATACTCATTACAGAGTCAGGGTGACCACGCCAATAACGTAAGTCTAATGATCTATTTTGATACTGACCTCTTTTAACCATAAAAAAGTTACATTCAAGAGTCTAATATAGTCCAAGAACTAGCGTAATTGTTATGATAGTTAATGTACCATTGAGTATTGTTGATATGTCTTCAATAATATTTCTATTGATAGCTACTTTTCTGTGGTCTTCCTGATTTCTTCCAGAAGATTCATTAGATGAAGCGTGGTGTGTGTTTACTATATACCCTTGTGCCTGAACTGTGCGAGTAAGTTCAGTATATTTATTCGTTTATGAGACATGTTACGCTAAAACAACTATACATTTTGCTCGAGAGAGTTTAACTGTATCATAATAATATATTAACATGACCGTATGAAGACACTGCACGGATGTTGTCAAAGTTTGTATTAGACGATA
The DNA here is from genome assembly GCF_018398535.1 of Haplochromis burtoni. Taxonomy (NCBI): domain Eukaryota; kingdom Metazoa; phylum Chordata; class Actinopteri; order Cichliformes; family Cichlidae; genus Haplochromis; species Haplochromis burtoni. Next base: position 23,215 of record NW_024582431.1, read on the forward strand.
ACTCATAAAATGTATCTGATCTTTAATGTTCTTCAGCGTCTGTATTCGTCTAGTCGATGAGAACAAATTTCGACAAGTTACAAACATATATCAGATAGAGTTAGTGGTTGAGAGATCGAGCATGATAAGTAGAGGCTCGAGTGAGCTAAGTAGAACAATAAGGTTATGTCTTCATAATATAGCTCTAGTGCCTATGTCTACTATCACTCATTGATATGATGGATATAGAACTGCAATGCGTTATGTATTTCCTTGTGTGATGCATATTATTTATATGTCTGATATTTGTAATTCCGCACGCGACTCGTCTGTGGCAACCAGCTGAGCAAACGACGACTCCACATATCTCCCTAAATTTTATTAAAACATAAATCTCAACGACTTATTACTTATACAACCATCAAAGGACAATTTACCATTTTTCTTTTTAACACTGAGGAATGAAACTCCAACTTGACTCACTGGCAGAGGTTTGCAACTGTAAGTCAATAATCCTACTTTGCCTGCAGTGATATGTAGGGGAGGGAAATCCAAAATGTGTCCATCAGTAATCAAGGTCCCTGCAGCATGTACTGTTCATTGGTCTGTGTTTTCTTTGTTGAGCAGTTATATGCAGTTATTCAAACCCATCCAGCCCTTTCCTCTAAAACAACTTCCTTCCTTTTTACTGGATATTGTGTCACAGTGAGCCTCCTGCTGGTGTTAGTGCAACACTGAATACAGTGTTTATAGTGCAATATTTGAAATAAATGTAGACTTCAGATTGCATCACCCAATAATTGGTATTGTGTTGGTTTCTTATATGTTAATTATAAAGCTTGTTATTAAATTTACTAACTTTATGAAATGATGACGTAAATGACGGAGGATGGAGTATACCAAAGAAATTGTAGGTATATTAGTAAGAGTAATTTTCTGGGATGAACATTTATTGACTTCCGGATGACAAAAAAAAGATGTAGATAAAAGACAAAGGATGTTCCCCTTTTTAATAAATAAGTATAGACAAACATTATAGATATCTCTATTAAATTTGAAAAATGACTTTCGTTGAAAACATAGACCCTAAAATATATAAAATTACCTAGCACAGTGTTTACACTAATTCTTAACTGTCAGCATGTTACTTTAATAGAAAGTCAATCAATAAAACGTATCTAATTGTGACAAAAAAAGATTGCAGATTTTCCTCAGTGCTGCAACATTTGAATATAATTGACTCTTATTTTTTTGTTCACCAAAGGTTGTGAATATGTAATCCTTTTTCGTTTTTATGTTTGCTTGTTTGTCCGTATGTCTTGTTTTTTAACATATCATATTCAAATTTTGCATGATGGTAGATACCAATAAACACGCAACTTTTTTCATTCAAATTTTTTGCACAATATTTCTGGACATCAGGTGATTAAATGTCAATAATTGAATGTTGGATGGGTGTGAGGGCAGATGTCATCTCAGAAGATCTAACACCCAGAAAGAGAGGGGGAGAGAGGGGGAGAGAGGGGGAGAACGGATGTACAGGTGAAAAATGTTTTATGGAGAGCAGAAAAGTGGTTCTCCCCTTTGTCTTCTGCAAGATGAGTAGTGTGGAAGATTTTTACCTCTTCACTCTAGATACTGTAGTTGCTGTGAAAAAGAGCCTCAAATCAGAAGTACTTGACTCCCTGGTATAACTCTCAAATGTGCACCTTAAAACAGATAACTCATAAGCTGGAGAGGAAATGCGGTCTCACCAGTGGATGAAAGAGTGAAAAAGTGTGCCGTCCTATGATATGATATTATCACAATACTCCACTCATATTATTCCAATTTTTAACATTTTCTGATATGCTGAGCAGCCTCCCTGTTCTGTATTCTCCCTGTATTCTGATGACCAGAATACACCCAGCTGGAAAGCAAGTTAGTCAAGTCTCCTCAAATTGTGCACACTGACAAAGACTCATTTTCACTGCTGGAAACACACTGGCAATCTGTCTGAATTCATAGTATTTGTTGCATTTTTTAGAGAGTGAAAATCTCTCTAAAAGTCATTGCAACCAGTCCAAGTTAGTTGTGCGTCTCTGTCAGAAGATCTGTCCAATCACCTTGTAAGAAAAAGTGGCCATCCACTGGCCAACCATTTCATCACCACAACTTGCAATTGGTTGGAGAATAGGAAAAAATTTAGTACAGTCACAAGCCAGACACAATTTTTGTTGTTGTTTTTTTTTTGTTTTGTTTTTTTGTCCTTCAGGTGAAAGGAGATTTGGGGCCTAGTTTTACTTCAGTGTGACAGAGCAATAGCCTGCTTTGAATTAGGAGGTAAGTTTGGAAATACAAGTGTGCTGGATGCCTTTTTGGTTGAGCTGACATAATCAATATAATCAATATAAGTTTGCTCGCCAAACATTATTTCAGGAAGTGCATGAGATCAGCCCTCTTGTTTTCATTATTCCAAGAGAATTTTTAATTTTTAAAAAAATATATATAATG
>NW_024582431.1:25711-36401 GCF_018398535.1 Haplochromis burtoni
GTATTTGGTGTCCCTGTATCAATATAATATCACCACAGAAAATCACAATATTATACTGTATAAAATTTTCCCCCACCCCTACTAAATATAGTTAAATACTATTATTTAACTCTTTTGATTCAAGACTTTTCATTTATAACACTTCTTTCACCACTAGATGTCATATGTCAGCTATTTTACAAATTATTAAAATACCGTTATATGAACTTCCATCTAAGAATGTTGATGTCCTGATAGTCTAGCTCCACCCCTCCCCTCATATTGCTATGACATGAAATGACCCTAGTGTCTGCACAAGCTTTTCAGTACTGACAATATTTCCTGTTACGTTTCTATTTCGATGAGCAAAGATGTGGAGCATTCAAAATCTGCTGTTCATCTTCTGCAGTAAGTAATTTAAATAAGTAAACAGACAAAGATTAAAGTCAGCTGTATACTAACAAATAAATGTATGTTTTAGTATTAAGCAACAGTAAGTGAAGCTCTGTATTGGTCTTATTTCTTTAAACAGCACTAAATTTGCTAGTAAGAAAGCTGACCTGACAAAGTAAAACATGATCTTTTCACATTATATTTTGTCTTCTTAGTTTCTCTGAGATGTCTGACCAGTGCAGTGGGGATGATCCATGTGACTGGATATGTGGGGAGAGAGGTTAATGTCTCTTGCTCCTATGATCAGAGATATGAGTCTCATGAGAAGTACCTATGTAAGAACGGCTGTGGCAGCAATGATGTTCTCATTACAACATCACAAGCAAGCAAAACCAAATACTCAATTTATGATGACAACAGTGCACGAATCTTCACAACAACTATCTTTGATCTTCAATCTACGGATGCTGGAAAATACTGGTGTGGGGTGACGATAACTGGAAAAGACATCTACACTCAAGTCAAGCTGAAATTAGTACAAGGTAAAAAAAAAAAAAAAGGGGGGGGGGCATTGCAAAAGTCAATTATAGATTGCTAATAAAAAACAATATCACAACAAATAAAGTTAAAGGGAAGGACTTCAGTTTCAGGTTAATAGAAGTTTGCATTTCTTTAAACAGTGGTATGTGAGTGCACTGTTTAAAGTTGTTTATTGTTTACCTTCTTGACAGACAGCTGCTGTGACACTGAGACCAAAGTTCAAAGTTATGAGGGATACTCTGAGTCTGTCAGTTGTCCATATGAGTCTCAGTATCAGAACAGCCTGAAGTACATCTGCAGAGGAAACCGGCCCTCCACATGTCTGCAGCAGGCACTGATCACCTCTGACACCAAACAAAATGGGCGATTCAGACTTGATGATGACAAAATGTCAGGAACATTCACAGTGACCATTAACAGTTTGACTCGTAATGATTCAGGGTCATACCTCTGTGGTGTTCAAAGAAACTCTGAGCTGGATGTTTTCTCTGCTGTTGAGCTGGAAGTTGAAGGTAAAAAAAAAATCACAGTAATAGCTCTTTACACCAGCACCAAGAAGACATTATTTGCTGTCAAATAGTCTCTAAGAAACTTAAATATTTGATTATTCGAAAATAATGTTTCTCTTTCAATCTGACAGAGTGGTGCTGTGTCAACTCAACTAAAATGAATGGTACTGCAGGAAATCCACTAACTCTGCAGTGTCCTTATCCTCCACAACACTGGGATAACAGGAAGTTCCTATGTAAGGGAGACCACCGCAACAAATGCACAGACATGACGAGTCAAAGCAGGTTCACACTGCAAGATGATGCTGCTTCCAGCTCTTTCACAGTGAGGGTCACAGAACTGGAAGCAGCTGATGCTGGGACATACTGGTGTGGGTCAGACTCACAGTGGAGAGTTGGAAACTACACCAAGATTGAGCTGTCAGGTATGCTGGACACTTTTGTGTAAGATAATACAATGTACAGCTTTTAAGCCATGTGTTCGTTTTATGTTGGTTCAGTTGTCTGAAGAGTGAATAAGTAAAACTAAAACTCTCAATATGATGTTCACACTCAGCACAAAAAATAGCGGCACAAGAAATAGAACTACCGTGAGCCTCACTTACCACAGGTGGTCTGAGACCACAAAACATTTTTGTCTCTCTGGCAGTCATATTCTAACGTACACTGTACAGTCAATATTTGCATTTGTAATAAAACCTAGTCATAACAAACCCATATATGGCTTATCCCATGTAGATTTTGTTGAAATCTGAGCACTTTGCATATTTAATTAAGTCCTTAAAGATTTTCTCTTCATACTATAAAAGTTTTCAGACTAAAAAGCCGCTGATGTAAATAACAGGGTTGCATTTTTCATACTTTTTAATTTGTCTTTTTCCAATTTTAATTTTTCATAACAGCCAAATTAATATTTTTTGAGTAGAAACTCTCTGTGCCACAAACTCAAGGCAGAATTTATTTTTAGAACATGCTTTTTAATGACGACCTGAGCATTAATATCACGGGAATATGGAATATATATCAATATACATAATTTCAATATAAGAAAATATCAATAATAAAATTCTACCAATTTAATGTCTATGTCATACAAAGTATATGTCAAGTATTTGTACCTTGAGTGTTTTACCTGCTTCAGGTAAAACATTAAATAAAGAAAACTTCTGAGAAAAAAAAGTCCATTTTGGGTAAACTTTTAAGGGTAATATCATTGTGTAGACATCACTGCATGATGACATGTAACCTTGGCATCAACACTAGTCTCTGCTACAATATCAGGAAAATAACTTCTTAAAAGGACATTTTAAACATGAAATCTAAACACAAACAGTAAGAACATTTGTGTTTGGTCAATTATCTCTTTGTTTTAACAATGTTTCTTGGCAATAAATCTTATACTGTAGGAAAGCCTGTTTATTTCCCATATTGGGCCACATTTGTAAGAAAAATACAAATGTGAGTTGAGCAGCAGGCTTGAGTATGTGGTTTGTGTCAATGGAAAAATTGCCAAATCTTCTCTGCCAATACCAATCAGCTTATTCTGCTACTGACTCATGTTTTGTTTTGACTCTTGTCTGTTACCCCAAGTGCTGATAACCACGTCACTGATTACCGTACTTCTTGCCTGATTGGCAGCACCTGTGAGCATAGACCCTGCAACAGCAGTCATTAGTACCATGTTTGTCTGATCTGGATAGGGCCTGTGCCACAGGGCAACTTCAAGCTGGTGTTCTGCAAAACCAACCTGCTCTACCTCCTGGCTGTAGCTCAGGTTCGATCTTTGGCTGATCTATGGCTGCATGCCAAATATCCTTGGGCAAGATACTGAACCCCAAATTGCTCGCCGATGAGTGTGAATATGTGTTTAGAAAAGGGCTATAGAATAATCACTCTATTTACCAAGTTGCAGCATTATCTGGAGTAAGCCCTAGGACCATCTCAAAATTGAAGACCAAGTTTCATATTATGTCAGAGGGATTTCAGAGATCCCAAAAAGAGCATACTACCTCATGTTGTCAACATTTAGAAACTGTAGGCAGTCTTTTACTGATTTGCATTTAACGTTTGCAGGGCAATATGGCCGACACCTCCTTACCCAGACAATATGGAACAGACTGCACACAGCCACTCTCTCGTCTCATAGTGCTGTTTTCACTGATGGCAGCAAAATGTGCACTCATTCTTGAACATGTGGAGGAACACTATGTTCAGCAATGACTGCGGATTCTGATTTCGGGAGTCGGATCATAGGATTAAGTTATGGAGAAGATATAGAGAACATTACAGTAATTCCTGCACCCTTAGGGTAACAGGTTTTGGTTGAGGCATGTAATGGTGTGGACAGACAATGCTATGCCTTGTTTTAACTAACAACATATTAAAGACAGAAAATAATTTAAACAAAACAAATGTAATACATTCTTTTATAAAACAATTTTTTTTTTACTAATTTAAAGTGAAAGTTTTTGAGGCAAAAGAAAAGTTAAAAACTTAAGGGTTGAGTTCCATATTTTCACTTTTTAATCAGTAAGTCATATCTGATGAAATGTTTTGTTTTACTAGACATTGTGTAAAAAGATAGAAAAAACAAAGTCTGTCTTGAAATGAATGTGGTAACAACACTAAGAATCTTCTTCTCTTACAGTCTTTTTGCAGCACACCAGAAAAATCCCAGGTAAAGCTATTATAGAAAATATAAACTGCATATGTGTTTCTGTTAGTGTGCATGCCAGCTGAGAAATGTTGTGAGAACAAGTACCTTTTCACATTCAAGGTTAATATTTGTTTTGTTTATGGTTATGGTTTCATGGTTACAGTACATGAAGTAAGTCTATGTCACACTGAAATCTTAAAACATCTGTGGGTTTGTGTTATGTTAAAATAAACAAATATTAACGAAAAGAAAAATAAAAGTGTTTACTTTTATTGTCTTCTCTTTTGGTTTCTGTTTTTCAGATGCAGCACTCTATGTGGTTTACACTGTACCTCCTGTCCTGCTACTGATGTGTCTCCTAGTTACGATTTATAAGAACAGATGCTCAAGAGTTAATGGTATCTTTTACAGTCATGTACACATGGACATGCTTGCACTCAAATATAGATGCAAATATAGATGCAAATGAAGTACAACCACTATGTATACTATGTATTTTCAGAAGCCGATGACACCATGAGCAGAAATACACCCAAGGAAAAAAACATAGAGGAAGTGATGGGGGCTGCAGAAAGTGGAGTAAGAAAACTAAAGTGTAAAGCATTAACACAGTTGTATGCATAAAATATAAAAATATAAAAGAATTTGGCACAATTGGAATTTGTAATTATGTGTACATTTTTATTTTTGATGCTGAGACAATGATAGCAACTTGATGTGGGAATGCAGATAAAGGTCCTGCTACAGCTATGAACAGCCTCACACAAGCTGTAGTGTGGCTACAATGGTGGAATAACTCAAGGGCAGTGAGATGACTAAGAATGCAATTGGAAATTGAATCATTTCTTTGAATGGAGTTTCTTTTTTAAAAATTGTGAATGCAAACTTTTTTAATTGCATGACCTCTTTAACTAGCTAAGACCACATCGTCAGTAATGATGAGCGATGAAGGATGAGGAACTATGAACTGGTGCTGCGGTTTGGGGAAGGGCTCGAAGGGGAGTGGCAGCGGCTCCCGGGCCAGGAAGATCCCCCATGTACTAACGAGACGTGAAAGAAGGAAAAGAAGAAGAGAAGGAAAGGGGGGGGGCATGAAAATGACAAAAGCAGGTATTGGTGAAGGGGGAATATATAGCTTGAGGCCAGAAGGGGCATGAATGAGGTGTGGTCCCGCTCCTGAAATTCATAACTGGTAGGCTTGTGACGACCATCAGCCCAGGAGGAGGATTAAGTAGTCAGGAATTCCCTTGCAGGAAGCAGAAATTCCAGCGCCGAAGCAAAAGTAATGCCCAGAGAAGAGACTGAGAGGAATCCCGGATGACAAGAGAACTTGGCGAAAGTGTGAAAGAAACTATGATCTTGTTGGGATGTGGCCGGATTTAGTGATGAACAGTGGATCTGAAGGTAAGGCGTGCTGAGATTTGCTGAGGTAGAGGTACTGGGTTAGCGATTCAAAGGGGCTTAAAGGTGAGTTTATTTTGAAGTAGTCTATTGGAATGGGGCTGCCCGATGGGTGGTTTTGCTTCGTTTGAGTAAGAAGATGAGGCAGTCTTCGGAAACTGGGTGGAAGTTGCTTAAACACGAGTGAAGATCTGGTTGAAATTTCAATGATGAGTAGGTAAATTTGGAAAGGGGCAAGAAGCCGAAGAAGGCAAGCAGGAAAGTGGCTTTGAGTGTGCGTGCCAGGAAGTAGCCACCGTACTTCAGCCAGAGCGTAGAGATGCAGCGATATAGAAGATCTGAAGTTAGGGGTGTGGGGTTGCAGAATGAGTATGACGTCGGAGACCTTTTATGAGTAATGGTATCTGGGATGACGTAATGGTTGAGCATGGGGAAACTGTGAGCATTTTGGCGAAGAAATTTATGCCGCCGAGATACATCTTCATTGTGGGAATTTTGATGCTCGGAAATCGGAAAGATTTGGGAGCCGTGACAAAGCGGGAAGATTGAAGTGACTGTGGAATGAACGGAACATGTTCTAAGCGGTCTAATGGGTGGACAAAGTGCTTGCTGCAACACTGTTTATTATCGCTTCTTAGGAAAGGCTGGTGAGTTCTTAGATGCTATGGTTTAGATTTCGAATGTCGTAGCTGAAAATGGAGGAACTGGTGTCAAAGCTGACTCTGCATGAGGGGCCAAGGCTCTGAATGTCTGGAGGGAGAGACAAGACAGGGACTCAGCAATGAAATTGAAATGCCCTGGGATGTTTTATGCTCTAATTACGAACTGGTCGGTGACTGATAGCCACGTGAGCCGAATGAAGTGCATGATGGAAGGGGAATTGCTTTGGCCTTTGTTGATTATGTCAACTATGGCAAGGTTGTCTGAGTGAATGGGGATTGATCTTATTGACAATTCATGGTCCCACAGTATGGCTGTAATGACCACCGGGTAAATTTCGAAAATGGCTGACGAAGGCAGGAACCGCTCCTGGATATATTGGCGAAACTCAAGAGGCCAAGCTGAAGGGAACCACCTTACGCCGCAATAACCCCCAAAACCGGCAGAAAGGGTGGCATCTATGTAGAGCTGAATGTTGTCAGGGTGGGACAGCTGATCATCGTAAAAGAAAGTAATGTCATTCCAGTTAGCAAGCAGAAGTTGCCAGAGTCGCAGTTTGGCTTTGGAAGAGCTATCCAGTGTGATGGAAACAAGGAGTGATGGTCTAGATACTGCAAGTGAAAGCAAGTGAGAGATAAAGAAGTGTCCCAAAAGAGAGTGTAGTTGTCGTGTGGAATGTGGAAATGAGGAGAAAATTTTGGAGGAGAAGAGTGAAGCAAATGAGTTTTTCGATAGGCAGGGAGGCCTGGAAATGCTTGGTGTCGAGGGTAATGCTGAGGAACCCCAGGGATGTTGAAAGTCCCTCTGTTTGCTCTTCCGACAGTGGAACATCGAGTACAGAGAAGACTGATCACAGAGTGGATAACCCCCGAGTTGGCGGTGACATGGGAGGGGGAATGACTAGGAAATCATCAAGAAGATGGACCAAAAGTGGCAGTTTATGATTGTTGGAGAAGATCCAACATAGAGCTTTGGAGAGTGAGTTGAGGGCTGCTTTTGCAACCAAAGGATAGCCTGACAGTGAGAAAGCAAGCATCCCTCCACTTGACTCCGAACAAGCACCAGAAATCCGGGTGAATTGGCAGGACCTTAAAGGCACTTGTGATGTCGGGTTGGGAGGAGGAATTGCTGAGACCAGCGAAAACTGACCAGTGTTAGTTTGAAGAAAAGGGGCTAAAAGGTTTGGCCATGGGCTGCTTGAAGCTTCACTGACGGAAGTAGGAAAAACTGCTGGGTTAGAGGGATGTATGGTTGGATGCCTGGTTGTAAGAATGTTAGCTGAAGTGTTGTATAAAGGAGCTGAGGTGAGAGAACCTGGCAACCCGGTGCCGAGGTTTGCTGCGCAGTTTAGCAGAAGAGGGATGGGTGGCTGAAAACCTGGCAACCTGGTGCCGAGGTTTGCTGCAGAGTTTCGCAAAGGAGGTATGAGTGGCTGAGAACCTGGCAACCCAGTGCCAAGAGGGTTCACAAGAGGGTTTGCTGAGGCGAGTTGCGAAGGAGGGATCGGAGACCACAGAACTGGCAACCCAAGCTGAGTGCCATGCTGAGTAGGAGGAGCAGCTGAGGAGGGAGCGTGCGAAGTGGTGGCGAGATACGGCAGATGGAGACGCATCTCAGAACGATCTGGAGTGGAGCAACACCGTGAACTTTTGCTGGAGATAGATCTTCCTCTAGTAGTGGTTTGGAGGTCCTAGTTTCGTGGAGATGGAGAGTGACCAGAGCTGCTGTATTGTTGAATCGAGTGGAGTTCTGAGGAATGGACACGGCGGATCTGATGGCTGGTAATTAAGCTCTCTGTGGTAGCTCCACTAGGATGTTTAGATTGCAATTCCCGGACTGTCTGGGGAATATCAGATGGACAAGGACTGAGGTCTTGGTCTGACAGGCTGAGCAACAGGAAATCCATGATGACCAGCAAAATGGGTTTATAGGATTCAAGCTCTTAGAATGTTCATGATGTTCTCTGACGATGTGGGGTGCTCGCATGAAAATGAGAACAGTAGGTATTGGTGAAGGGGGCATATATAGCCCGAGGTCGGAAAGGGCGTGAATGAGGTGTGGTCCCGCTCCTGAAATTCAGTTGATATCTCCACTTATGCCACCATCTAACACAAATGACTAACAGAAAAAAATATGTTATATGCTGTAACTCCGCAGCAGAACAAACTGTTGCAATTTGTCACAGCTTAGGTGATTGTATAAATCAAAGTTTCTCCGAGCTTTCATGGCTGGGTGCTAATTAACCAAGTAACTGAGAAATATGCAGCTAATTCACACAACAAAAGAGAAGTGCTTCCTTGGCCTGTTTTTAATGTGGCTTTGACTGGTGATAAATAAGTGTATTACACTGGGGCACTTAAGAGTGGCTCTTAAAAAACATACTATATTATGTGCCATTACATTCATTATCCTTAATTGTAATTCCTTCAGAATGGTTTCTATATTATGGTTATTTTAAATCTGGACATGAATGCATACTGCAATGAGTCTCACTGTCAGAGATACACAACAGAAAGCAGCTACTCTGCCTATAGCACAGGTGTCAAACTCTGGCCTGCAGGCCAAATTTGGCCCGCGAAGCCATACCAAATTACTATTAGAGCTGGCCTACTGGTATTATACAGCTAATATATATATTGTTTAGTATTAAGCTTTGCTTGTTCCATATTCAGTTTTTCAGCAAAACTTGTTTGAGTCCATGAGAAAAGATTCATTCTATATCTAGAGGAATAATTTTTTTTTCCAATAATATTAATGTTAGCTCGCGACTTTGTTCCAGTTTTGAATTTTGGCCCACTGTGTATTTGAGTTTGACACCCCTGGCCTATAGTGTTAGCGTAGAAAAAACACTTTTCCAACATATGTCCATCATAACCCAGATCTGTGCAGCTTGTGGGGTGACTAAATTCATCTATTGGCTGGACTTAAACAACCAAAGATATAGAATTCATGTGGTGCTGATAATGTAAGTATTCATGTTTTAGAATCTGTTTCTTTGCAACAACTCTATTTTTAATATTGTTGTTTTGTTCTCCCAGTCTTCTAAACAAATGACATTTATAACTTGTAGTTGTATTTTCTTCAGTTTTCATATGTCTGGAGTCTGGACAGGCACATATGTACACTGCAACTTGTTTCACCGGTGAAAGCATGAGGCTATTTTGGCTACAGAGCTAGTGTAGACAACATTTTTTTCAAAAATGTTTCCATAGCAACCCAGATTTCTGCAACATGTATCATTAATTGTTCTGCTTATTGTGTGTTGATTCATCTTTAGATTCATAAAAATCAAGAAGTTGTGATGACATACGTACAGCAAAAAGTCTGCAAAGATGGAGGTGGAGAGGAAGGCGTCTATGAAATCATGACCGCAAATGCAACAGAAGACATCTACTGTAATGAAAATTTTCATAAAGCCAACAGAAGATAAAAGAGTTTGTATCTGTGATCCATATCTTTCCTTTCATTAGTTGCTTAAAGTGTTCATAAAAACATTTGCTCTTTTTATATAAACTGTGGAAACCCCTAAATGTAAAAGATCAACATGAGTGTAAAGCGCTAAAAAAAATTATGGTCACAATATGTCAGTTTTTGGTTGGTTGGTTGGTTGGTTTGTTTTTTTCCCAAAATCAGTGCTTTTTACTGACTGGAGTATACGTATGGTAATGTTGTTTACTTAAGAGTTCAAAAATGTACTTTTACAAAGCAACTGATCAGATGTGTTTTTCATCAGTGATGCTGTGATGTGTTAGTGTAACTCTGAATACAGTAGTTATGGTGCATAGATATATTGGACAAGACTTCAGATTGTATCACTCATTATTAATTTGAAATGGACTGAAATGGACTGAAATGGACTTCATGTATGTTAATTGCAAAACCTGCTTTTTAATTTACTGTTTTAGACTGTTGTTTATACTGTGACTGTTTTGTATACCTATAATATAACAGAGGATGGAGTGTGTCAAATAAGTTATAAATATTTTAATAAGAACATGTACAACATAAATTGTTTAAAGTTTGTATTTTCCAGGATAACCATTTTTGACTTTCCAGATGTATGCTTATTTTCTTAACGACCTGTCACGGGTTGTTAACAAAAGAAAAAACAGTCACTGTCCACACTTAGTGCCTTTGTTTCTCTTATTAAATGAACAAAACTGTGAACAAGTTTTGGGATGTTTAAAAATTAAAAGAACGCTTTGAAAATTCATCAGATTGACTTATTTTATTTAAAAGAAAATCCATTTTAAAATAAAATACTGTGTAGTCTGTAGCTCAGAAAGTAGATCAGGTCATCTAGTAATCGAATGTTTGGTGTGCCTCAATCCCTGGTTGCCCTAGTCTGCATGCCAAATATTCTTAGGCAAGATATTAACCCTAAGTTGCTCTCTGGTGCACTTACCTAAAAAACAAGCATAGAAAAAAGTGCTTGTATGAATGCACTCGAGCGCAAAGCACAAGGCTCGAGTGTAGCGGAAAAAAGTGCGAGAGAGAGGGTGAGAGAAAGAAAAAAAAAACACGGCTCCCAATCCGGTCGTTAAGTGATGAC
>NW_024582431.1:38156-39977 GCF_018398535.1 Haplochromis burtoni
CGTGGGTCAAGCACAGTAGCTATCTGGAGCCACTGATGGTTGAGTGTAGCTACACGAAGGTCCTTTGTGAAGGCAGTCTTAAACTTCACCATGTAATTTGAGTCATCATGGACCTCCATGGTCTGAAGCAGTTCAAGAAAGTAATTATTAATCTAAACAATAACTGTCAACTATAGAGCTTTTTGAAGAAACAGTAGCAATAAGTTAAAAAATAGTTTTATTTACCTGCATGGATCAAGGACAATCGCCAGCTGTTGGAGTTTTACCAGCTCTGATGGAGTTAAAAGGGCTAGCTTGCTAGGTGGATTTTATTTGTCTAAAGGAGCAAAAACAGCCTCTTGATTCATTAGTAGATGAGAAACCATATCCAGTGTTGAATTCCACTGTATGGAAACATTCTGTATGAGTGGCTCTTTCTGTTGCCCCAGTCTTATTTGCTCCTGGTGTAGCTCCTCCATATTAGCAGGGCTGTCAGTAATGCATCTAATTTTGCTTGCTTTTCAGTTTCATAAATTGAAAATGAATTTTACTTGAAATAAGCTTTCAGCATAGCAGTTGGAAAGTTGAATCATCTGACGCTAACTGTAGCCCATTTTCTAACGCGCTATTGTCTACCACTGGTCCAGAGCAATCCATTTTGGTCCTGAAGCCAGTCATTTTTATCAAGTTTGGGCTGCTGACACATTTGTTGGTACTCAAACTGCTAGCACTAACAGCTCCCACAGTTTCTGTGCTCACTGCAACAAGTTTTGCATTTAGATGCTACTGTAAGGTTGAAGTGCTTCGGTGAAGCGCTCACATTGCAAGATGATGCTCCCATCAACTCTTTCTAGGTGAGGATCACAGAGCTGAAAGCAGCTGATACTGGGATATACTGGTGTGGATCAGACTCACTGTGGAGAGTTGGAAATTATGTCAAGATTGAGCAGTCAGGTATGCTGAACACTTTTGTATAGAATATGATAATACAAAGAGTAGATTTGTGTGATGCGGTGTGCTTGTTCAAGCTCTGTTGTGTGAACAAATAATAACCAAACTATCAGCACAGTGTTCACACTGTTCATACTTCATCACCAAAACCTTGTTGCCTCACACTTCAGGTTAAACTGTGTTGTAAGTGTTCACCTTTAGGGGAAAAAAGGGAAAACAAAAACAGTTAAAAAATGATAGTTTTTCAACTTTTTGAACTAACAAGCTATAGATGATGGGCACCTGCAAATTTGTAAAAAATAATGTCATAAAATAAAGTTGCTCTGAGCACCAAGAGTTCTTTGCATCCCTGTCAAAGCTATTATATACATATATATGTATGTATATATAAGTGTCTGATAGTGTTTACTTTTTCTGAGTGTTGTGACAAGTACATTTCCATACTATAAGTTATGGTGTTTTCATGCTGTACACTTGGTTTTGGCTGTGATTCTGGTAATGGCTTCACGGTTGCAGTAAATGAATGTACGTCTAGCCAGTATGTTGTTTCCGGTGATTAAGTTAAGGTACACATAAGAAGTAATAACACTTTCATGTTAGCCCATAGTTCAGTTATGATAAGTCCAGGGCAGGTTTTTTGGGGGGGAAAGTGTTTGCTTTTACTGTGTTATGTTGTGGTTTCTGTTTTTCAGATGCAGCACTCTATGTTGTCTACATGCTACTCCCTGTGCTGCTACTGACATGTGTCCTAGTTATTGTTTATAAGTACAGATGTTGCAGGGTTGAAGGTATCTTTTACAGTCAAATACAGACACAAACCCTTACGCTCAAATGTGAAAGCAAAAACAGCATAAACACATCTAACGCTGTGTGTTTTCAGAAACTGATGCC
>NW_024582431.1:40002-43268 GCF_018398535.1 Haplochromis burtoni
GGAGAGATTCTGTATATTTTGGAAAATAATACAATAAATAATTAAATTTTCTTTCTAAACAACAAATTATGTGGTATATTCGCTCCCTAATACATCTATAACTTTGGTATACTCCGACCTGTATTTCGTGTTGCACTAACTCACCAGCAGGGGACGCACTGTGACACTTAAAGTGTGACCTTGAAGGAAGTTGATTATTTTGGCTCTTCTGAAGAAGATTAAAGAATATTAAAGCTCATGATATTGGTCTGCTAACAAACAAACAAACAAAGAAACAAACAGAGAAACAAACAAAGAAACAAACAAAGAAACGAACAAAGACTGTTTGACTGTTAAACTAATTATTTGCCCACATATCTTGCTTAATTTTGCTTTGCTTATTTATACACTTTATATAATTTATACACTTTACACTCACTCACTTACACTGTTGATAATTTGCATTTATGATTTTCCTGAATTTTATCATAGCAGAGTAGATTTTGAAAGCTTGGACCACAGTTGCAAACTCTATTCATCTTCTATTGGTTTCATGTAAATTTTCATCACAGTAGATTTCTTCTGTTGTGGTCATGTCTTCATAAATGTTACAGGAACTTTGTTGTTTGTAGCTCAACACAGTGGTTTGCTTTCCATAGGTCTGAAGAAGAATAAACACAAAAAACAGAACAGTAAAACATATGTGTTGCAGAGACATGGGTTGTTAAGTTTTTTTAGTTGCAATGTATATATATATATATGGATTCTTTTATTTTTACTAGTCATATAAATAATTTCACAATTTAATGAATCAGAATCAGAATCAGAAAGGGTTTTTGCCAAATGTTGAGCAGGTTTACAACATTAGGAAATTGCTGCGGTGCTTCAGTGCAAACATACTGTCATAAATAGCACTTAAATAGAATAAGAATAAAAGTGCTAAGTAGATAGATATATATGAGTGCATAGAAAGATATATACATATATATAAAGTAATATATACTATTTATATATATATATACATATACATATACTTATATATATATATATATATATATATATATTCACATTGAGGCTGGGGTCTATCACACCATATATTATGTTATATATATATAATATATATGTATATACACATATATATATTTCTGTCCAGAATTATTGAACAATAATAATTCATAACAGTGTCATGAAAACTTTTACTGATTAACCTCACAATTAAGGGTAATAAATAGAACAGTACATAAATTCTTTATTCAAGGTTTTTCTAAATACACCCTGTGGGACAATTTCCACAATGAAAGAATACACTATGATACACTGATTCTTCAACATGTCCACTTTGATAGAGAAGTGAAAACAGGCCAAGCGAGCACTTCTCTTTTCACTCTTCTGCTCCAAGTCATCAGATCACACATTTCAAGCTATTTATATCACTAAGTGTTTGATGTGTGAAACATCTGCATAGTTCTCAATCATTTGCATAATAAGCACCCAATACTTTGACAACTCTTCAGACCAACAGTTTCCTCTGTTGTTGATTTGTTTTCTGTTACAAATATGATTTAACCGGTGCTGTAATTAGTGTATAAATTCTTGAATGTAACTATCTATCTATCTTGTCTATCTATCTACATGGTAGTTTGTGTTATAGACACGTCACTCTGTTAAGACGTTACACTCTCCGCAGCACCCATCACATCGTCTGAGCTCCTTGCATTGGATGTAATTCTACTCATGGTTATATATATATATATATACACATTGCAACTAAAAAAACTTAACAACCCATGTCTCTGCAACACATATGTTTTACTGTTCTGTTTTTTGTGTTTATTCTTCTTCAGACCTATGGAAAGCAAACCACTGTGTTGAGCTACAAACAACAAAGTTCCTGTAACATTTATGAAGACATGACCACAACAGAAGAAATCTACTGTGATGAAAATTTACATGAAACCAATAGAAGATGAATAGAGTTTGCAACTGTGGTCCAAGCTTTCAAAATCTACTCTGCTATGATAAAATTCAGGAAAATCATAAATGCAAATTATCAACAGTGTAAGTGAGTGAGTGTAAAGTGTATAAATTATATAAAGTGTATAAATAAGCAAAGCAAAATTAAGCAAGATATGTGGGCAAATAATTAGTTTAACAGTCAAACAGTCTTTGTTCGTTTCTTTGTTTGTTTCTTTGTTTGTTTCTCTGTTTGTTTCTTTGTTTGTTTGTTTGTTAGCAGACCAATATCATGAGCTTTAATATTCTTTAATCTTCTTCAGAAGAGCCAAAATAATCAACTTCCTTCAAGGTCACACTTTAAGTGTCACAGTGAGTCCCCTGCTGGTGAGTTAGTGCAACACGAAATACAGGTCGGAGTATACCAAAGTTATAGATGTATTAGGGAGCGAATATACCACATAATTTGTTGTTTAGAAAGAAAATTTAATTATTTATTGTATTATTTTCCAAAATATACAGAATGCTTTCTAAAACAGATGAATCAATATCACTTCCTATTGCAAAATGGGAAGCGGATTTATCAACTTAGACCAAAACTTATGGTCTCAGATATCGGAGTTGGCCGTCCGATTGGGATCTGAAATGTGGGGCCTCCCTGCTGTCTGCTTGTCTCCACCCCAGGGAAAAGGGTGACACCTCCTGGGTCTGGGTGCAGTTTCCTCCTCTAGGGGCAAGGGTACCTAGACCGGGGATATAGAGTACGTTTGGGGAGGGTGATTGTGTGTACAGTGTCTACTTATGTCTGTCTCCACGTTGGGTGAGTGCTGAGTACTTGCATATGTTGCATGGCGGGGCAGATGGATGTTTGTATCTGTGTGTGCCCGTTTGTCTGTGTCAATATGTCAGGTGGATATTAGACACCACCTCTCTAGGGACATCTCAGGCCCTCCATGGTATGGAGGCCTATTTCCCTTGACCACTCCCCCTGCCAGTGGCTGACGCCCTCAGACATCGGTGCATTAGTGGTTCCTGGTATCCGGGGCTGCGTGCTCAGGTATGCACTGGTTCACTCCCGGTGGCTGCTTGTCAGGGCCTGGTGCCTGTGGCTCAGTCAGGCCCCTTCGGGTGGTGGGGTGCCCTTGGCCTCTGGGCCTGGGGCTCGGTCCACTCTGGCACACCAGGCTGCCATTGGAGCTCATGTGCACGACACTGCAACCCCCTCTGGCTTCTGCTCCACAGCTGCTGGGTGACCCCTCATCTGGGGCTCTCCTCAGTTCTTTCCGGGATAGTGGCACGGTTGCCCCTCCATTGGTCTTTCTTGGTCTCTTGTG